>NC_133382.1:37014295-37074767 GCF_049309525.1 Garra rufa
TGTATATTTAAAATAAATTACTGAACATTAATATTAAAAGTTTTTAATCCATCCAGGCTCTAAGCAAACCCAGTGACCCCTGAATATAACTTTTTTTTTTTTTTTTTTTTTTTACATTTAATCCTAGTTAAAACACTTGCATTCGAGTATCATGATAGCATTTCATCTAAGACTTCATGTGATTGAACTAAAGTGTCTCAAATAAGTCACTTGAGGTTTTATAATGGTTATACTGCTGCCTACAGATGGCTATCTACAGTATATAGACAGTGAAAAGAGCCTAAAACGTCTGTCTGAGGGTTAAAATAGCCAACAAACACTGACTGGAGAACAGTCCTCACAATACAAACTACATCTCTGATCATTACGAGAGGGAGCGAAACCCTTTCCTCAGATCAGCAGGCCGGAGGAACTTCCTCTCATTCCCAGTCCTTCACACTGAGTCATTGTTTAAAGCTGACTCAGAATACGCAGAGCTCAAAAACGGAAGGAAAGAGACTTGTGACATCACTTCCTGCGAGCAAGTGAGAATTTGTGGTCGAACAGTGGAGAATAATATAAAATTAGCTGCAGTGAGAACATTGTTTCTCACAAGCTCATTCGAACTCTCAGACACGTGCATTAAAAACTGACAGCGAAAGCAAATCAATCAAGACGCGGAAGAAAAGCGGGATAGATTTTAACCAACTCCAGAATGTGGGTCTGTTTCCTGCTCCAAATATCTGTGCCCTCAAATGAGAGTGTGTCATCTCCAGCTCTCAGAGATAATAGTAGCCGTGTGTTACACATAATCACACGGCAAAGACTCCACAACTGCATCTAGATCTTCTGATGATTGTGACTAGGTGATTTAGTGCAAGGCGTGTTTATGACACACGGTTTAACACACTTACAACACAAAAACACCCACATATACAATGACTGAATAACTGTGCATGCAAAGCTATTACACAATAGTTCATCCAAAAAAAGTGTGGCGCCAAAGATGCATTGAAAAATTACAGCATAAATAAATAAGCAAGTAAAAAATAAATACATACATATGTAAAATTTAGTAAACCAGCAAATAGTAAATAAATATGTAAATTAATACATAACTATGTAAATGTCTAAATAATATTTATACACAAAATATTTACAGCATAAATATGTAAATAAGTAAATAAATAATATGTGTAAATAATGTATATATATATATATATATATATATATAAACACAAGTAAATTAATTAGTAATTAAATAAGCAAATACATAAATAAATATCTAATTCTCGAAATAATATGTATACACAAAATATAAACAAAATAATTAAAGCATAAATAAGTAAATAAATAAATGTCAATTTATGTGTGTAAATAATGCATTATGTATATAATTTATATAGTAAGTAAATATGTAACTTAATACATAAATATGTAAATCTCTAAATAATATTTATATACACAAAATAAAAACAAAATCACAGCATTATTAAATAAGCAAGTAAATAAATATGTAAATAACGTATATGTATATATATATATATAAACAAGTAAATAGTAAGTAAATATGTACATTGATATGTATATATATATATATATATATATAAACATAAATAAAAAGCATAAATAAATAAATATGTAATTTATGTAAATAAATATGTAATGTGTAAATAATAATGTATTAATAAATACATAAACATGTAAATAAGTAAATAAATACACAAATACAAAATATAAATACATAAAATTCAAATAAGTATAACATAAAAAAATAAGTAAAAAATGTAAAAGTGTAAATAATAATGCTCAATTGTTGATCCAAAAAAAGTTGTCATTTAAGACATTTTGCACAATGTCTAAGATTTTTTTTCCATATATTATAAGTAGGGATGTGCACGAGTACTCGATTAATCGATTACTCGAACCCATCAGCGATGATCAAGCATGAAAATGACGATCGATTGACTCTAAAAATTTGCGGGGCTTCAGTTGCCGTTGTTTTTAAAGTAACGGTAGAAGCGCATACACTACTTTATCATTGGCACGTAGTTCAAGCTCACATGCATTTTGTGTAGATAAATACAATTTGTACAATAACATTTACATATTTATGTATCTAGGCTATGTGATTAATTTTACATACAATGCGTCATGTAGAAAAAGCTGTTATTTCTTTTAAATGTTTACTGTATACTGTGACGCAAACGCCCTGCCCCTTGCTTAAACTCCACCCCGATTAATCGAGTATTCGTTTCTCAAACCTGTGGATTAATCGAAATGAAATATGATCAGAAATGCCCATCCCTAATTATAAGTGAATGTGATCGTTGCAATTAAACAGTTTTTAATTTTGTTCACATTCACATGCAGTACATGAAAAAATGCATTAAGTAGTGTTGCCAAGTCTGCATTTTTTTTTTTTTTTGCAGAATTGGGCTACTTTAAAACTGTTGCCATGGGTTGTTTTTCATGAAAGTGGGTTAAAGCAACCTCAATAATGTATTATTTAGCCCCTGAAATGTGAATTTTACCAAGGGAGCCCCACCAAAAAAAAATATTTTTGTTGAGAAAACATGGCAACCCGGACAGTATGTGGCATGTGAGAACCAATGATGATAAATGTCTTTGGTATCAAACCTGCCACTGCATTTCTTCAAGTGCCATTTTTGATGTATCTGAAGATAAACGAGATAAGTTTTTGTGCATTCATATTTACACTTATATTTACACCAGTAGTGTGATACTGTGAGTGTGAGGATGCTAAGATATACATCTTTAACTGTTTTGTTCAGTTTTTTTTCCTCTTGCTATCTAAAATACTGTCTTTGCTGGTGCAGCTGGATGTGTTTGCTGCCAGAAAAGAGCAAGACAGCAGAGGAGCGAATCCAACCTGCCAAAACAAGACACAATGCAGCCTTCAAGCTCAACACGGCAAAAATATCAACTACCAGAACAGAGACCAGTCTACTGAAGCAACAGTTCACCAAAAATTATATTTCTGCACAAATAAGGAAATCATAGTCAAACTTAATTCTAAGTTGGTTTGTGTGTTGTATGAACAATTGCAACCTGCCATGTTTGAAGCAGTGTTGCAAATGTTAACTAAAACGGGAAATTGTAAAATATCAATTTACTGTAAATAAATAACAAGTAATATAACATATATATATATATATATATATATATACAGTAGTCAACATTCGAAGTGGATCAAAAAAGTTCATCAAAGTTGTCCTAAGATAAGAACGGGTATTCTTTTTGGTTTTAGGACAAAATTTAATGAAAGGTTTTGATCCACTTCGAATGTTGACTACTGTATATATATATATATATATATATATATATATATATATATATATATATATATTTTTTTTTTTTTTTTTTTTTTAATAACATGAGTAATTAAAATTAATTATAAATTCAACAATCCATTTAAATAATAATATATTTACTTATATAAAATAAAATCAGTGTTTCTCCTTTAATACATATAAATAAATTAAAATTAAATAAATAAATAAAAAAATAAAACAGAGTTTCTTCTGAAATACATATGGTTCTTCCACAACTACAAAAAAAAAATATATATATATATATATATTTTTAGGTAAAAAAAGACAGGCTATCAGAAATCCACCTTATTTTTCAATATTTAATAATAATAAAATAAAATATAATACAATAAAAAAATAAAAATATATCATTAATAAAATAATTATATAACCTGTAATTTAATCAATACAAATATATTGTTTTATTAAAAACTACTAAAAAAAATAAAAAAGCACATAAAATGACTACAACTTTAGCTAATATATATATATATATATGTTCTAAACAAATACTATATAAGAAAAAGAATTTGCTACATTATTATCACTAAATAAATGAGATCCTGCTCAAATTTCCCCTAGGCATTTGTCCTTAAAATACTGTTCCTGAAAGGTGTATGCTAGAACACAAAGCATGCGTGTGCAAACATGCCTCTACAAACACAAACACGGCCCGTTACAACCATCCCGCTGCATCTCTTCATCATCATCATCTCTCTCTCTCTCTCTCTCTGTCTCTCTGCATGCTCACACCTCTCTATCGTCTGATCTGATCTGGGGCCTGTGATTATTCAGCGGTAATCTCATGGTCAGCTGGTTGGCATGGAGACTGTTTCCCCTGGGAACAGACCTGTATACATTTCCTAACATGGGTCCTGACCCAGCCACGTTCACTTGCAGAATAGCAACACTAATGTCAGAGCGTAAGAGAAACATGCTCACAAACGAATCCTCTGGAATGAATGGGTACCAACAGACTGAAGAATGTTTCCTCATCAGAACAGATTCAGAGATATTTAGCATTACATCACTTGCTCATCAATGGTGCAGTGAATGGGTGCCATCAAAATGAGAGTCCAAACAGCTGATAAAAACATCACAATAACCCACAAGCAAAAAAATCATTATTTTTCATTTAGTACTGAGCTGAATAAGATATTTCAAATGAAAGACGTTTACATATAGTCAAGAGAAAATAGGTTGGATTTTAAAAAATGGCCTTGTTCAAAAGTTTACATACACTTGTTTCTTAATACTGTGTTGCTACCTGAACGATCCACAGCTGTTTGTTTAGTGATAGTTGTTCATGAGTTCCTTGTTTGTTCTGAACAGTTAAATTGCCTGCGGCTCTTCAGAAAAATCATTCAGGCCCCACAAGTTATTTAGTTGTTCAGTATCTTTTTTATACTCAGAGACTCATATGCAACTATTACAGAAGGTTCAAACACTCACTGATGCTCCAGAAGGAAAAAACATGCATTAAGAGCCAGAGGTGAAAACTTCAGAATAAACAGAATAAAGAATTTTGCCAAATTCTTTTTTTTTTTTTTTTTTTACTTAGTACTGCCTTCAGAATCTACAGAAGCTACTTAGATGGTCCCCAGAAGATAAAATAAGTTTACTCTGATCAAACTCCAAATGTTGCAACGCCCGTTATTTCCTTCTGAAACATCAGTGAGTGTTTGAACCTTCTGTAATAGTTGCATATGAGTCCCTCAGTTGTTCTCAGTGTAAAAAAGATGGATCTCAAAATCATACAGTCATTGTTGGAATTCAAGGATTCAAATGCACAAAAATGCTGAAAAACCGAAAACATTTGTGGGACCTGAAGGATTTTTCTGAAGAAGTTTAACTATTGAGGACAAACAAGGGACTCATGAACAACTATCACTAAACAAAAAAACAAAAACAGCTGTGGATCATTCAGGTAACAACACAGTTTTAAGAATCAAACAGGGTAGTTTTTTTCAAATTCAACTATTATTTTCTCTTGTGGACTATGTGTAAACATCTTTCATGTGAAATCTCTTATTCAGGTCAGTGCTAAATAAACAATAACATGCATATTGTATGATCCCTCTTATATGCTAAAATAATTACCATTTTGCAGATTCTGCAAGGTGTATGTAAATTTTTGACTTCAACTGTATATACCTTTGAGTCAATTTTCAGTCAATTTAATTTTTTTGGTGAACTATTCCTTTAAAGTTGTCATCTAAGATGTTCATGTCTTTCTTTCTTCAGTGGTAGAGAAATTATGTTTTTTGAGAAAAACATTTCAGGATTTCTCTCCATATAGTGGACTTCTATGGTGCCCCCGAGTTTGAACTTCCAAAATGCAGTTTAAATGCAGCTTCAAAGTGCTCTAAATGATCCCAGCTGAGGCAGAAGGGTCTTATCTAGTGAAATGATCTGTTATTTTCTAAAAAAATAAACATTTATACACTTTTTAACCTCAAATGCTCAACTTGTCTAGCTCAGTCAACTCTGAGAATTCCGGTTCAAGACAGTTAGAGTATGTCAAAAAACTCCCATCTCATTTTGTCTTCCAACTTCAAAATCGTCCTACATTGCTGCAGAAGTACCAACCCAGTGTTTACAAAGTGAACATGCAAAGAAGGTCAAACACCATTTACAAAAAAGCTAAAACAGCGATGTAGGGTAATTTTGAAGTTGGAGGAGAAAATGAGATGGGAGTTTTTTGACATACCCTAACTGTCTTGAACCAGAATACACAGAGTGCACACAGAGCTAGACAAGATGAGCATTTGAGGAAAAAAAAATATATATTATTATTATTATTTTTTTTTTATTTTTTTTTTTAGAAAATGACAGTTTGTTTTACTAGATAAGACCTTTATTCCTCAGCTGGGATCATTTAGAGCCCTTTAAAGCTGCATTTAATCTGCATTTTGGAAGTTCAAACTCAGGGGCACCATAGAAGTCCACTATATGGAGAGAAATCCTGAAATGTTTTCATCAAAAAACAATTTCTTCACGACTGAAAAAAGAAAGACATGAACATCTTGGATGACAAGGGGTGAGTAAATTATCTGTACATTTTTGCTCTGGAAGTGAACTTTAAAGTTCATGAACGCTTTTCTTCAGCTGCCGAGTTTGTTTTTGTTTTGTTCATATTTCCTTTTTCCTGGAAATACACTTCCTCCATCGGATTCAGGAAGAACTTTATCTGATCGTGTCGATAAAGTGCCATTCAGCTCCTCTCCTAAACACGCTTTTCTGCGGCGATGTGAAATCTTACCCGTGTGCAGTGAAGCAGTCCCACATGCAAATGCACGCAGTGAGTCGAAACATGAGGTAATTGCATTCTTCAGCAGCTCGTCTGCATGTTTATTATATGCTCGAGGTATTCGGCTGATTTCATTGCGTTTCACAATTGCATCAACTCTAGTCAAGCCTGAGAGCTGCTGCATGCGGTCCTGAGGACTGGAGATTTCTTGAGCAGGTCTCGAGCGAGTCTGAGGGCTGTATGTTGAGAATGTTTTACTGGATAATCCCAAGAAAGCAATTTGCATGTGGGATCAGAAGACTCTCTCTCTCTCCTTTAAGCAGGTTTAGACTTAGTAATATAGTGGAGTACTGATGCAATTTGATGTACTTGAGCAAGCTATAAACACAGAATGCATTATTTAAAACACACTGATATTATGCATGTAAATCTCACAAAAGGAATGGGTGAACGTGTTCACACAAAGCTCAAAGAAGGGAAACAAAAAAATATTGTAATTAATTATTATCTTGTAGAAAAATATATTAATTTTTGTTTCATTGTTATTTTACAAGTTATTTTAATGACAATAATATTTTCCCTCAAATTCTTATTACTGAAATGCAAAAAAAATAATTAATAGAATGCATTTGTATGTTTTAATCTTTAATGCTTCTGATTTTTTGATGTTTTTGAATTACATTTGCACATCTCATTATTCTTATTGATGATTCTCATTGGATTCTCATTATTGCAATACATTAAATCACAATCTTAAAAGTACAACATACAAATCTTATTAGTATATAACAGGTATTTTGTTTGATTATTTCTTAATTAATTTTTTTTCATTGAATTTTTAAATTAAATTAAATTATATTTTCATGTGGAAAAAAAGAATTGGTGGTATATGTGCACAATAAACATTTATTGATTTATTTATTTAATAAAATCGATTTAAATTAAATAAATAAATAAATTTTATTGTGCACATATACCACCAAATTCCCTGTCAAAAAAAAAAAAATTATATATATATATATATATTTTTTTATTTTTATTTAAAGTGTTATTTTCTTTGATTATTTATTTTTGTATTCTAAATCAATTTTAAATTAAATTAATTTAAATATTGAATTAAATTTTCACATGAAAAAAAAATATTTTTGACAGTGAATAACAGTTATTTTTTATTCAATTTTTAAGTAAATAAAATAAAATATTTTCATTGAATTTAATTTAACATTAATTTTTTTATGTAACAAATAATTTGGTGGTACATTTGCACAATAAGCATCCCAATCTTAAAACCATAATATAAAAATCTTATAAAGTAACAGTTATTTTGTTTGATTATTTATTTTAAATTAATTTTTTAATATATAAAATAAAAATTCATTTAAATAATTAAATTTTAATTCAATTTCATAGGAAATTTTGTGCTACATGTGCACAATAAACATGACAATCTTATAAATATAACATAAATATATTTTTATTATACAGTAACAGTTATTTAGTTTGATTATTTATTTAATTTTTACATTAATAAAATTCATCATTTATTTAATTTAATATTTAATTTTTAAGAGAAAAAAATGTTCATATTTTTTACAGGGAATTTGGTGGTACATGTACACAATAAACATTATTTATTTTAAATTAAATAAATACAATTATTTAATTACATTTCATAATTTATTTCATATTTAATTTAATTTAATTAACTTATTGTAATTTAATTTATTAATATTTAATTTTCATTTAAAAATATATATTTTTGACAGGACATTTGGTGGTACATGTGCACAATAAACATCACAATCTTAAAAGTATAACAAAAATCTTATTAGTATGACATTTATTTATGTATTTATTTTAATGACATTTTTTCATGAAATAAAATTATTTTATTTTTGTAATTTATTTTCATGTAAAAAAAAAAAAAAGTCATATTTTTTTTACAAGCTCTGAGAAATCCACCTTATCATAAACAACATCAAAACAAAATGTGGGCCATATACATTTATGGCTGCTACATAAAAGCAGGCCTTCATGCCACTTTGCATCTTTATCTGTGTGTGAGTGTGTGTGTGTGTGTGTGTGTGTGTGTGTGTGTGAGAGAGAGAGGGAGAGAGAGAGAGAGAGAGTTAGTTTATGGTTTATAATGCTGTGCAAGCATGCAACACTCCTTTACTTCAGTGTCATGCCTGTTGCAGCAGACAACAGCAGTGCACAAAGTGCAAACTCAATCCCTAAGCACATTGAATGCAAGTTTCTGATGCCTGCAGAATTTACAAATGTAAACATCATAAAAATTGAAATGAAAGGCTGGAAGGCTGAATCCCGGTGGAATAAGTCAGATCAGACCACATTATATTCCCAGCGCCTGTCTCCCGATGAACTGTCAGCTCTCCTACATCAAGAACGATAAGAAAAAACTCAGTGGTCTGCTTCGCTGTTCTGCGAGGGTCAGAAATGGATTAGGCGTTCATTAATTCAGCAGCGGGATTATGGAAATCCTGAGCGGCTCTGACGACAGCTGCGGGAAAGTGGCAGAAACAATGATGATTTTTGTTGCTTTGCACTGACAGGAGCAGCCAGAAACAATAGAGCTCTCATTCCTGACAGGGTCAACAGAGATTAGAGGAGACGCGGGCGCAACACAGAGAGATCATTTATCCGTCCAATCCCAACAAATCACACGCAATTCTGCAGATTATATAAGCAATTAGCCAATCAGGAGCTGCTCTCTTTATTCCAATGCTCTGTAAACACAGACATGATTTTATGTCTTTTTTTAACAAGTATTATTGCGCCATAGCTAAATAAAGGCATGCTCTGATGAATGTAAAATGAACTTCTTAAATATGTGGTTTTGCATGGGTATCTTTTGTTTCATTCAGTTTAAGATAACAGTTAGCAGACAACAGTATAATGTCATTTAGTTAATTTTGAATCCGCAGGCCATTTATGCAGACAGCAAATACAAAATAAAATAAAATAAAAAATAAATAATTAAAATAAAATAAAATACCTGGGCTTCTTCTGTAATAAATATGGTACTTCAGCATATAAACCTAAATTAAATAAAAAATAACACAAAACAAAAGCCATGTATTTATTAAAACATAACCTTTAAACAGCAAAAAATAAATAAAATAAAATAAAATAAAATAAAATAAAATACCTGTTTCTTCGGTAATACATATGGTACTTCAGCATATAAACTTAAATAAAATGAAAAATAAAACAAAACAAAATTTTAATAAAATAAAATAAATAAAATAAAATAAATAATAAAATAAAATAAAATAAAATAATAAACAAAAGCCATTTATTAAAACAGCCTTTAAACAGCAATAAAAGCAAACACAATTAAAGGGTTTCTTCTGTAGTAAATAAAATAAAATAAAATAAACTTTTTCTTCTGTAATATATATGGTATTTCAGCAAATAAAATAAAGTAAAATAACACACAAAAAAAATAAAAATAACAGGGTTTCTTCTGTAGTACATATGATACTTCAGCAAATAATAAAATAAAATAAAATAAAATAACAAAAGCCATTAATTAAAACAGTGTTTAAACAGCAAAAAAATAAAAAAAATTAACGGGTTTCTTCTGTAGTAAATAAAATAAAATAAAATAAAAATTCTGTAATATATATGGTATTTCAGCATATAAAAAAAATAAAAAATAAAATAAAATAAATAAACCTAAATAACACAGGGTTGGTACTTCAGTATATAAAATAAAATAAAATAAAATAAAATAAATTAAAATAAATAAAATAAAATAAAATAAAATAAAATAAAATAAAATAAAATAAAATAAAATAAAATAAAATAAAATAAAATAAAATAAAATAAAATAAAATAAAATAAAATAAAATAAAATAAAATAGCAGAGGGTTTCTTCTGATATATGGTACTTCAGCATATAAAATAAAATAAAAACAAAATAAAATAAAATAACACAGGGTTTCTTCTGTAATATATATATATGGTACTTGGTACAGCATGTAAAACTTAAAAAATAAAGTAAAATAAATTTTTTTTTAATAAAATATAAAAAGGCCACTGAGAGGTTTCTTCTGTAAATAAATGGCTTGGCTAGCATAAAGAGAATAATAAAATGTGGCTCAGAGCTAGAAATGACTACAATGTTTAATTGGGAAATTATACAGCAATAAAACCCAACTATATAACTATAAATCAGTGACACACGCCGACAAACACGTGTGTCTCACATCGTCTGGGCCCGGGGCAGGTAAATTCAGTCTAATGCTATTTCTCTTCATTACAAACCACAGCGTCAGCCTTACTTGAATTAAGGCTGACTAAACCAGAGTTACAGTGTGTGTTGCATCATCAGCAGGTAAAATACTCCTCAGAGACAGAATAACGTAAATACATACAGTATCTCATTCAGAAACAATGCTAATTTCATTCTAATGCAAGCACTGGGACTTTTTTACATAAACATGGATATATTACTATATTCCTGTTCATCATAGTCTTTCCCTGCTTGTCCATCCATTAAATCATCTAACAACCTGAAACTGTGCAGCCTTCATTTCAAGCTAATTTTGTGAGCGGAAAATCTACCTTTCTTATCAGCACCGCAAGAGCGCAGCCAATTAAAATCTGTTGAATGCAGCAAGAACAGGTTTCATTAGTAGAGAATTTTAATTGCGTTCTCTCCTCCCAGCATTCATCTCAGAGAGCGGGAAACAGATCGTTATATAGGACACGCTGCCTTTCTGTTCTTACACCCCGAAACACAAGATGCAATTAACTCAACGCTGATTTCATAACTTCTCCTCTCTGTCATCTAATCATTATTTGTTCATCAGAATAGAGAAACTCTAAGTTTGCCAAATCCAGCTATTCAGATAGATTGTAATAATGGGGTTTCAGTTCCTATGCATTTGCTCAGTTCCCACAAGTATATGATGCATTACAAAAAGCTATTTCAAATGGCTTTTTTACTACTAGGAGTCATTTCAGACAAGCCAAATCTTGCTTTAATCTGTTTCTCCATGTTTTAGTAAAATTACAAATGTCAACAAAGGAAGTGATGCAATTTGTCTGTTACTACAATGATCTGAAAACAGACACAGGACTCAATAACTGTATCTAGACAGCATATTATATCCATCCATCCATTAATTTAGATAAATAGCTTTTTATACATTACATACATACATACATTATTCTAAAATTATTAGACATATATCATTTAAATATTATATATAAATCGATTTCATAAGTTTTATTAATTATATTTTTTATTATATTATTTTTAAAATTATTTTATAACATTTATATTTTTAGATAAAATAAAGTAATTTAAAGAGATAAATAGATATATTATTTTTAAATATATAATTTTTAAATTGTAATCATTTATATAATTTTTATTATTTTTTTAATTACTCGTGTGTGTGTGTGTGTGTGTGTGTGTGTGAAATTTATTTAATTAGAGAAATTATTTTAAAATGTATACAATTTGATTTTGCAATAATTTTTACTTATATAATGATATTATTATTAATTATAATTATTAGTCACTGTTACAATTCATCAATCATTATATTTAAAGATTTTTTGCATTTATAACAATTTGTTTTATTTATATTTATATTTTTTTATTTTTTATATTCTAATTTTAAATAGTATTATATATAGAAAGAGAGAGAGAGAAAAATGTTATTTTTAAATATAATAAATTCAATTTTTTTTTTTAATTCTAATTATTAGTCACTGTGAAAAATTCATATGTCGTTATATTTAAAGTATTAAATCTCTCTCTCTATTATTGGTATTTATTAATTATATATAGATTTACAATTATATATAAACAAATACATGCATCATACATTGTCAATTTTATTACTTAATTTTAAATTATATAAAATTAATGCAACATTAATATTATTATTAATATTAATATCAATAATATCAAACAATATATTATATAATATTATAAAGTAATTTGTATCATTATAAATATTAAGAATTTGTATCATTATAATATTACATATTATATAATACACCCATTATATGATTTTATCAAATACTTTTATTTACAGCATTGTGTAAATGTCGTGCAGAGTTGCTGAGTTTAAAATGAGTCACCTTTGACCTTCTCAGTTAAGATCCTGCCTTGCAAAGCAGCTCCCTATGTAGTCTATTAACAGCTCACTCGGTTTTGCAGAGCAAACATTTTTTGTCATCAACCAAAGCTTTCACAATCGATGCCACAGTACCCTACAAACATTTCATGGTTGCGCCATTCAAATAAAGTCATGCCATGATTAATTAAAACCGAAGTTCAAGTGTTTTCACATCAGCGTCTTTAAACTCAATTTAAGGCCTGTTAAAGAGAATCCATTAAGCACACAACAATGAAATGTCACTTGGTTAATTATAATATCTGTAAGCCATTGACCAAGGTGAAGCATGACGGGACTCCAGCAGTATGAAAAACAGACATATGCTATTACGTTGCACAAAATAACACAGCAAGCAATCGCATTTGAGAACAGTTATCTTCCAGTGACCCGGGCAGGAGGCGGATGGCGCTCTTATCGGAGTTCTTGCCCTTTAGGCCGTTCGTTATGAGAAACAGACTCTGATGTAATGTGATAGTAAGCATGGATCCACCCTTTTTGGACTGCACTCTTTTCCTGCTTCATAGTCCGGATGTAAACAAATAGTGACACACACTGCAGAGCTGTTATTATGTGTGTGTATACGTTTAAAGAGGAGACCGACAGGGCATCAACCGCATCCGCTCCCCAGGGCCGACTGATCTAGCGGCCTGTGCCGAGATGACAGAAAATCATTTCAAATCCATCGAGCTTCAAAAGGTCAGAAGTTGACTGTTGCTGTAAGTGAATTCTTCTGAGAGCAGAAGCTGGAAAATCTTCTCTCTATCTAGAGTCTGTGAGGAGTTTGTGAAGATTTACAGACGAGTTCAGATGTACAGGGTCAATGGAATAAAACACGGATACTATTTCACTTCCGCTGCTGAAGGATCAACTTTAGGTCGATAAACGTAGATAATCATCCAGCCACATATAGTTTCAGGGGCATTCACTGATACAGCCTTGTCTTGTAAATGGATGTGCTCGGATTTCATGAGTATTGATTGCACATCAATAAAAAATTAAGACAACATTAAATTTTTAAAAGTAATGTAAGCACTTTTTATGGTAGCTTGTTTCCGCCGTGGAAAAAAAATAAAAAGGTAATTGCAACTTTTCACCTCACTTTTTTTTCCCCCTCACAATTGTTTAGCATTGCAACAAAAGTGAGTACACCCTAAGTGATAACAGCAGTATGTTGTTTAACCATACAAAGCCACATGTCCTATTCATCATGTTTATGTTTATGAATCATACAAAGTTGTGTATCTTGTATTAGAGCAGTTACAATTAAGTGCTTTAAATACAATTCTCTCATACTGACCACTGGATGTTCAACATGGCATCTCATGGCAAAGAACTCTCTGAGGATTTGAGAATTAGAATTGTTGCTCTCCACAAAGATGGCCAAGGCTATAACAGGTTCAGTAACACCCTGAAACTGAGTTACACTACAGTGGTCAGGGTCACACAGAGGTTTTCTAAGATGGGTTCTATTCGGAACAGGCCTTGCAAGGGACTTTCAATGAAATTGAGCACTCATTCTGTGCGTCAGCTGAAGAACCTGGCTTCAAAAAACAGACGCATGAGTGCTGCCAGCATTGCTTTATAGGTTGCAGAAGTAGAAGGTCAGCTTGTCAGTGCTCAGACTATACGCCGCACACTGCAACCAATCGTTTTGCATAGGCGTCATCCCAGAAGGAAGCCTCATCTGAAGCTGGCTCACAAGAACGCCTGCAAACAGTTTGCTGAAGACAACCAAGAGCATGAATTACTGGAACCATGTCCTGTGTTCTGATGAGACTATAAGATAAACTTGTTTGGCTTAGATGGTGTCCAGCATGTGTGGCGATGCCCTGGTGAGGAGTACCAAGAAAATTGTGTCTTGCCTACAGTCAAGCATGGTGTTGGCAGCCTCATGGTCTGGGGCTGCATGAGTGCTGCTGGTACTGGGGAAATGCAGTTCATTGAAGGAAACATGGATTCCATTATGTACTGTACATTCTGAAGTAGAACATGATGCCTTTCCTCCAGAAACTAGGCCACACTGCAGTTTTCCAACATGATAATGATCCCAAACACACCACCAAGATGACAACAGCCTTGCTGAGGAAGCTGAAGATGAAGGTGATGGGGTGGCCAAGTATGTCTCCAGACCTGAACCCTATTAAGCACCTGTGGGGCTTCCTCAAGCATAAGGTGGACAAGCACAATGTGTCTAACGTCCAGCAGCTCTGTGAGGAGTGGAAGAGGATCCCAGCAACAACCTGTGCAGCTCTGATCAATTCCATGCCCAGCATGATTAAGGCAGTGCCAGATAGCAATGGTGCTAACATAATATATTGACATTTTGGACAGGTTCACTTAGGATGTACTTACTTTTGTTGCCAGCTATTTTGACAATAATGGCTGTATGTTGAGTAATTTTCAGGGGACAATAAATCTATACTGCTATACAAGCTGCACATTGACTACTCTAAAATATATCCAAGTTTCATTTCTATAGGATTGTCCCGGTTTACGCCTCGCAATTCTCACAAATACCTTAATTTTTCATCCCATACTAGGGCTGCACGATTAATCGAAGGCGATTGTCATGCACATTTTTTGGGATTTATCGTGCAGCCCGATCCTATACTGGAAACAAGCTACTAAAACTTTCTGCACCTCTATGATTTTTGCATTGCTAAAATAGGGACAGTTTTCAGAAACACTCCCTTGTTCTCCGCTGGTCATACAAACAAATAGCCCCGCCCCAAACGTTATTTGAGTCATTTTTTGCTGTGTTGCAGCATCACAGTGACTGAATTTTAAACAGCATATACGCTTCTTTGAATTTAGCTAGTGCTTGCACTTTTTGGGAGAATTAACCTATGAGCAGCTTACTTATAGCTGTCGCTGCATATTAGGCTTGAATGCGAGATTGTATTTAAAAAAAAAAAACATTCCCACATCATCATTTAAATTAAACTTTAAAAGCAGAATCCATCACAACCTGGATCAGAAATATTGGAAAAGTAATGAAAAATAATGCAAATCAAGGTCAAAAGTCACCTGCGAACCTGATTTGATTTCTAATCCAATTTAATTCGCCATGCAGCAGGACTGAAAGACGAGGTGATGAAATGCATCAATGGGTCATCACGTTTGCTGAGGTGTTAAAAAGGCCCATGCACGTACAGTTCATCACTTTCTAATGACAGATCAATTATGCAGACCAGACGCTTTGCATGTACTCATCAAATGAACATACACTCAGATCGTTCACAATGTTTTATCTTCAGTTATTTTAAGAAAGGACAGAAATGGACTACAGTCAGGATAGATGCAATATTTAATTTCTTGTCTACTGTACATAGAATGGCATTCAAAAGTTTAAGATCAGAACATTTTATACGTTTTCTAAAGAAGCTTCCTATGCATATCAAATCTGCATTTATTTGATCAAAAATTCAGAAAAAATATTGCAATTTAAAATAATGGTTTTCTATTTTAATATACTTTAAAATATAATTTATTCCTGTAATGCAATGCTGAATTTTCATCAGCCATTACTCCAGTCATCAATGTCACATGACCATTCAGAAAACACTTAAAGTCAGCGTTCAGTGCATTAAGATGTGTGGCATGATAGGGACTGTTGTCTGATTCTGTCAAACTTGCTGAGGCGATTACACTTCTGAAACTTCCTGCAAAAACTTTTGAGTTGTGAAAATGTTGGGGGCTGTGCAGAGACTGGTTAAATGGATCACTGATCTTGAACCTGTCTGGCTCACTGGACCGCAGAGGAAAGAAATCGCAGAAAGGTTTTAAAAAACACCACTACAACCTCCAACTGAGGTGTTTTCCTAAAACCATAGATAAAATATGAATCTCTCCCTCTGCACCAGGAAAGAGCAAATCAAAACGGCATTGACTCTGTGTGTCGATTCAGATGCAGAGGGTGTATCTTAGGGAAGATTGATATGCTTTGTAAACAGCTTCTTGACTAAACTTGTCCACAAGGCTGCGGATAAAACAACCATGGAATAGAATCACTAGTTAGAACAAAAGAAACCAACTGTGTGTTGTCTTGTGAGAACATGACAGCAAATAGTCTGTTTTTAGTTTGGTCACTTATTCAGCTTTGGTTTTAGCAGCCCAATGCCTTTATAAAGGTGCAAAACAACACATGACTAAAAGAATGTGCTACTCTCATGTTATACATACATTATAAAATCTACAACATGTTGTAATGACTTCACAACCATTTTTTCACAAATCCTTCCATTAAATTTCTAGAAAACCATTTTAGGAGCAAGAAAGTCTTTATAATTGCATTTTATTATGCACTTATCCCCATTTTTCAGTCAGACGTTATCAAACATACTTTCAGTTCTTCTGTCTGATATGAGGTTTCAATTCCTTTTGTGTTGAGTCTGAGCTTAGATTCCTCTGTGAAAAGACTTTGTGAATCTTTCCATGGCAACCTCAATGAGAATGATATAAATAAGTTTATACTTGTGTTTTGATATACCTTGAAACCCTAGGCCAGCTTGCTGAGTCTTCTGCACTCAATGCCGTATCAAGCCCATGCAAATGAAAGTCAGTCTAAAAATTCCTCTTCATCCTATGGGAATAATATCTGCCAGCCGCACCCCTGGGTCTCGGCGTTTCATCTTGCGGAGGATCGCTGGGGAACGAGATTGTGCTGAAATTAACAGCCGCCTCGACTTCAATCAGTTCAACTCTTGAGTCGAGGAACAATACGCAAGAGCTCTGCTTGTGTGGGCTCATTTAGTTTGGCTCGTTGCGAGCTGAAAATTACGCACCATGCTGTTTTAAAAGTAACGGTGGGCTCGAGGAGACACACCCTATGGTTTTCCCAGCCAGTTTGCTGCAGGAAATGACGGGCATGGGTCAAGTTTAACAGTAAATCCTGCTAAAGGCAACAGAAAAGCCCTAGTATTGATAACAGTACAACCACACAATGACTCAAGAAAAACAGCAGGAGTAGGACAATAATGAACTTCTTTCCGTAAGACTATGTGACTAAGATTCCCTGCTAAATGTGGTGGATTCATGGAACTAAAAGCTGGTTACCCCATCCTGAGAGCCCTGGATGGGGCAGACAGTGGTGGTACTTGATATTGCTGACTATGTCAATGTTGTGTCTAGACCCACACTAAATCTGGACTCAAACTCAGCATGATCATGAGTAACACGCTTGAGTCAGATGCTCTCCAGGAACAACTGAACTCTTTCAGACGGTCTGGAATTAGTTTAATACAGCTGATTTGACTGCATTTTTTAGGTATGAGAATATTGTTAAAATAATGCAGCTCAAACTGCTATAGCATGGTGATAACAATGCCAAGGTCATGGGTTTGATTCCCAAGGAATGCATGAACTAATAAAACACATACCTTTAAAGCAATGCAAGTCACTTAGAAATAAAGAAATAAATGTAGTAGAGTGCAGTGTTAGAAACACCAAGGTCAAGGGTTCAATTCCCAAGGAATGCATGAAGTGAGGAAATGACTTAGAATGCAAAGTCATTTCAGATAAAAGCATCTGCCAAATGCACAAATGTGCATAAATGCAATTGAGTGTTAGTAATGCCAAGGTCATGGGTTTGATTCCCAATGAATGCATGAACTAATAAAGTACATAGCTTAATGCAATGTAAGTCATTTTGGATAAAAGTGTCTGCCAAAGGTAAAAAATAATTATAATAAAATAAATAAATGTAGTAGAGTGCGTTGCTAACAATGGCAAAGCAAATGGTTTGAAAAAACAATGGTTTTCAATTCCCAAGGAATGTATGAATTTAAAAATGGCTTAGAATGCAATGTAAGTCACTTTGGATGAAAGTGTCTGCGAAATGCAAAAACAACAAAACAAAAAGTAAATGAATGTTGTAGAGTGTGGCGTTAGCAACACCAAGGTCATGGGTTCAGTTCCCAAGGAATGCATGAAGTCAAAAAAATGTCTTTGAATGCAATGTCACTTCGGATAAAAGCACCTACCAAATGCATGAATGTAAAGAAATGTAGTAAAGAAAGGTGCTACCAATGCCAAGGTCATGGGTTCAATTCCCAGGGAATGCATGTATATACTAATAAAATACATACCTTTAATGCAATGTTAGTCACTTTAGATAAAAGTGCAAAATATAAAAATAAAAATAATAAAAAAGAAAGTAAATAAATGTTGTAGAGTGTGGCATTAGCAACACCAATGCCATGGGTTCAATTCCCAAGGAATGCATGAAGTGGAAAAAATGGCTTAGAATGCAATGCAAGTCACTTCGGATAAAAGCATCTACCAAATGCATGAATGAAAATAAATGTAGTGGTAGCAACACCAAGGTCATGGGTTCGATTCCCAGGGAATGCATGAACCATGAATTTGATGCAGTGTAAGGTGCCCAAAATATAAGTGTCTGCCAAATGCATAAATGTAAATAAATGTAGAAGAGCATGGCGGTAGTAATGCCAAACTCATGGGTTTGATTCCTAAGGAATGAAGAAACTAAAAAAGGCCTTTTTTCCAAATAAAAGCATCTGCCAAATGCATAAATGTACATAAAGGCATGGCTAACAATACCACAATTATGGGTTTGATTCCCAGGCAATGCATGAAGTGAAAAATTAGCTTAGAATGCAATGTAAGTCACTTCAGATAAAAGCATCAGCCAAATGCATGAATGTAAATAAATATATTAGAGCATGGTGCTAGCAACACCAAGGTCATGGGTTCAATTCCCAGGGAATGCATGAAGTGAAAAAAAAACGGCTTTGAATGCAAAGTCACTTTAGATAAAAGCATCTGCCAAATGTATAAATAAAAGTGAAAAAATACTGCAAAAATTTGAGAAAAAAAAAACATTTCTGTGTTAAAGAACACAAAATCGTTTATGTGCATTTTAGAACTTCCGTCTGCATCCATACATTTTTAATGCAATACCCTAAAAGTTGCATAAAATAAAGGGATGTAAATCCAGCCACTGACGATCAGCACAAGTGAAAGACCATTAATCAGCTCAAGGTCACACTGCTGTGAGACTTTCAGTCGAAAATGCTGCGGCGCACAGATTCCTCATCTCACAAGCTTGAAACACCATCTCACAGTGTAAACCAGAACTGAAAATGGAAAAACATCCCCACAAAAAAAAAAAAAAAATCACATGCCATTATCATACCAAGGGAGGGATCATGTTTACTGTACAAATGTTTATATTTAGATGTTCAGAGATATCGGCTGAGCAACAGAAGGACACGGTTACCAACGCTTCGGAAATCTTACTAGCTACAGTTACAGTTGTCTAACTGCTGTCAATTTTTAATGTTAGCTTTATGTATCACAGTTCCCACAAAAATACGAAGCAGCATGTTTCTTGAGCGGCAAATCAGCATATTAGAATGATTTTGATGGATGATGTGACACTGAAGAATGGAGTAATGATGTTGAAAATCCAGCTTTGAACACTGGAATAAATTACATTTTCAAATATATTCAAATAGAAAACACTTGTTTAACTTGTAATAATATTTCTGAATTTTACTGTGCTTTTGATCAAAAAATGCATTCCTAGTGAGCATAAGAGACTTCTTTCAAATACAAAAATAAAATCGTACCCACCCTAAACTGTTCTAAACGGCAGTGTTTCCATATTGGCTTGTGTACTAGGGTCTTACCGAAGGCGTCTTGAAGAAATGCTAGTCCATTTAGACAGAAAAGCATTCTTTCAGACGACTGGACCTCCCCTCCCAGCCTACAGACAGACTGAACACATTATCATTATTATGATTATATTTTCCCCATGGCGCTGCGAGGCTCCTGCAGGATGGGGTGATGAGGGATGGGCTTGTTTTAGCACTTTGCACATCAGAGAATAACATGTTTCACATCTTGCAAAAAAAGTGTGAAGACAATCAGAAGAACAGCCTGAAGCATTTAGGATTTGTGCTTTTCTGCACGACTCATTGTCTTTCTAACCTACATGCGGTAAGCATGCTATAATTTTTACACATACAAAACACATTTTCTGACCTCATTTGAGGTCTGTTTTAGAAAGGCTGAATTCTGATGGCATACATACATGTACAAAAATAGCTACTTATAGTACCCAAATGCAAGTGCACTGGTGATTTCTGCTATTCAAGACAGAGTTTTGGAAATGGTAAGACAGCTAAGCAGTTCTGTGTGGCTTTTTCTAGGATGCCCTGGTTAGCTAGATATCACTGTAAATATGTCTCGGAAAATATTTATCACCTGACAGGCGAAAATATTAACCTGAATTTAGCTGCACAATCAGTTATCATGTCAGTATTATAAACCTAGTGAAACACACAAGTCATTAACTACATCCAAAATGATTACTAAACTATTCTGCAGAACCTAAACTGATTAACATAATGGTTTGATCACCGTTTAACAGCCCAATTCAACAAATTACTGTTTTACAAGTTGTTTTTCTAAGCCTGAAACCATTATGTTAATAAGCAACACAATAGAGAAGACAAACAGCACTTCAGGGAGGACACAGAGTTGCTAATATCAGACGACTATGTAAATGAGTGAGCGTTTAAAGGCTGAAATGGCAAGCCAGAATGCACACACAGCTTGACTTCATAGACAGACAGAGAAAGCAAGCTGTTCAAGGTCAATGCCAATCCATTATGGCTCAGAGCATTTGTCCTGTAGGTAGTGGTACATCTATATTTGAGGACATAAAATGAATTGCGAGACAATCTGTTGAGAATATTGTGATTACGATACATGCTGCATGTAAAGTTGACATCAAACTGCATGCACAACCCACTTCACTTTCAGAACAAAATTTTCAAGAACGAAATGTAGAGAAGGACTAGATTTAACCAGTATATACATTATGTTACATAAAATACCAACCTGAACTGACCTGATCTTATGGAAACATATCATTTTTAGAAAAAATATTTGGCATGAAGATCCACCTCTAAACATAACGTAAGTATTGCATGAAAGATACAAATGGATTGCACAAATTCAAACGAATTAGTCACGAATTAGCCAAAATGAAAAATAGTTAAGAATTGCCATGAGTGTGTTGACAATGTTGCTTTATTGTGATAAGTAATCACCCAAAAATGAACGTTTGTTACATATTTACTCACTCTCAGACATCCATGATGTAGATGAGTTTGCAATTAATCCTCTGCAGTCAATGGGTGCCGTCATAAAGAGAGTTCAAACAGCTGATAAAAAAACCACAAGTAATCCACACCAATCCAGTCTATCAGTTAACGTCCTGTGAAGCAAAAATCTGTGTTTGTAGGAAACAAATCTATCATTAAGGCGCATAAAGTCCATAAACTATAATAACACTCCAATCAAAAAAACCCATCCTCTCTCACATCAAAACCCACCAATATATTTGTCTGTGCATATTTCTCTCCTTATTCAGACAAGGCAATTTTTCACTGGATGAACCAATTTTATAGATAAAAGATGCATATTTTGGCCAGAATCAATGGCTTTTTACTTTACAAGATGTTAATTGATGGACTGGAGTCTACTTGTGGATTATTGTGATGTTTTTATTATCACAGCCTTAATGACATCAACCATTTGACGAATTCCCTTTTTGGTTCCCATTAAGGCTGTGCAGGCTATTTGGTAAGGTTCAAAATAGCCAAATATGTGTTTAGTTATTGTGGTATGCTATAGACATCCTAGATGTTCTGTAAATGAGTTTGTTTCTTCATTGGAACAGATTCTGAGAAATGTATCATTGCATCACTTGCTCACCAATTGATCCTCTGCAGTGAATGGGTGCCGTCAGAATGAGAGTCCAAACAGCTAATAAAAACATCACAATAATTCACGAGTGGACTCCAGTCCATCAATTAACATCTTGTTAAGTAAAAAGCCATTGATTCTGGCCAAAATATTTTTTATCTATAAAACAAGTTGCCTGAATAAGGAGAGAAATATGCACAGATCAAGCACTGTTTATAAGCAAAAAACAGTTCAAAACAAATATACTGGTGGATTTTGACGTGAGAGGATGGGCTTTTTTGATTGGAGCGTTATGGTTTATGGACTTTTTTGTCCAGAAGCAATGTTTTAAAGTTAAAACGCCTAAATACAAGATTTGTTTCTTACAAACACAGATTTTTGCTTCACAGGATGTTAATTGATAGACTGGATTGGTGTGGATTACTTGTGGATTACTTGTGGTGTTTTTATCAGCTATTTGGACTCTCTTTCTGATGGCACCCATTCACTGCAGAGGATCCATTGGTGAGCAAGTGATGTGATAAATCTCTCAGAATCTGATCTGATGAAGAAACAAACTCATCTACATCATGGATGGCCTGAGGGTGAGTATTTTCAACAAATGTACAATTTGTAAAATGTTTTTTGTTCACAAAAAAAGCAACATTGTCAACACACTCATGGCAATTCTTAACTATTTTACATTTTGGCAAATTTGTGACTAATTCATATCAATTTGTACAATCCTCTACATTATTTTATTGGCAAATTGGTTTTGAAAATGACCAATACCGATAATCATATAAATGCTTAATATCAGCACAGATAATCAGAAATTGATATTAAAAGGAAAAATAACAAGGGCTCTAAAAAAAAACTAAAATTGCTTTTAAATTATTTTATCTGCAAATCAGTTTTCAAAATGACCAATATTGATAAACATAAAAATGCTTAATATCGGCACCGATAATCAGAAATTTATGTAAAAATTGAGAATAACAAGGGATCTGACAAAAACTAAAAATGCAATGATACATTTCTCAGAATCTGTTCCAATGAAGAAACAAACTCATTTACAGCACATCTAGGATGTCTATAGCATACCACAATAACTAAACAGATGTTTGGCTATTTTTAACTTTACCAAATAGCTTGCACAGCCTTAATGACATCAACCAAAAAGGGAAATCGTCAAAGCTGGTGCAAGTAAACATTTTTTATAAACTATTACAAACACAAACAATTCCATTTATGGATAACATGCACCGACAAAACTATGCACAAACAGACCAGAAAGGTCGATTCTGATATACATGTTAACTTCAAAAAGGAGTTAAATGTGAGAAGCTTTTACTCGCCTTGAGGTCAGTAAGGAGGCTTTCAGCTCTTAGTGGTTTTGACAGGGCGAAACACTGAAAGAGTTGTCCTTTGAACTGTGAGTTATTAGGGTAGATATGAACACAGTCAGTGTAATACATCACATTAAAAGCGCTTCAGGGCAACGAGTATTTAGGATACATAGCTCTCTACATCTGAATGAACACACTCAGAGCAGTCAGATGCAAAAACTGGTGTCTCTGCGAAGACCCTGTTGAGTGCATCCCTCAGTGCTCTAGAACAAAACCACTTTGTATCGCTCTGAAAGCTACAGCGCTTCAGAAGCCCAGCGCTTGTGTGATAACACGCTAGAGCCGCGGCGGTGCGTCTAACCCGCCGCCTCAGAGAGCAAAAAAGCTTGTTCTATCATTTCAGACCCAGGAGGCTGGAATTAAACCGCCCAGGAGAGCAGCCTTTACTTTGAACATCTCGTTGTCTGTGGCTCTGTACCTTGACGTACATGACTAATCTGCAAAAAGACAAAGAATGCTCCAATTTAAGCCGCCGCTCCCTTACACCTGGGAAAAGCAGGACCGTGACATTCAAATCCAGCACATTAGTGCACGGTTAGATGTTAAAGTCCAATGAAATCACATCAAAGTATGGCACTGAAATATTCCACATGTGAATGATTTATAATAAGACATCAAATCTTTATGTTTAGCACCGCTGAACTGTCTCTTTATGGCTCGGAGGCGCAGGGGGCGGGTGATTTCTCTTACAGTATCAGCACACAAGCGGATTAATGCAGATTTTACTGACAGCAGCAAATCAAAGGCGCCGCCTCCAAACGGATCACCTTCAAAGAGCGCTTTTCTGGTGGATTTAAAAGAGATGTAAAGGTAAAAGTGAAGATGTGTTTTTAAAGTCTGTCGGTGCCAGAAAAATTTACATGGTAAAGGCTTACATTCTCATATTTATGTCAGTTAATATACTGTTATATATAAGTTTTGGGTTCATTATTTCTTTTAAAATTAATAAAATAAATAATTTGTTCAAATTTATCAAATTTATTCAGCCTTAAAATGATCAAAAGCAGAAGTAAAGACATTTATGATGTTGTAAAAGACTTTTATTTTAAACTTTCTGGAACTTACTGATAATAGTAACAAATGTTTCTTAGGCAGCCAATCAGCATATTAGAATGATTTCTGAAGGATCATGTGACACTGAAGACTAGGAGTTGACTGATATGTGTTTTTCAAGACCGATACCGATTTTAAGTTATTTCCTCTGCAAATCGTTTTTTGAAAATGACCAATTCCAGTAATCATGAAAATGGCTAATATCGGCACTAGTGTTGTCACGGTACCAAAATTTCAGTATTCGGTACCAATACCATTGAAAATCCACGGTTCTCGGTACCAATTTCGGTACCAATGCAAAACACAATAACATATTAATTGAGCAACACACAATTTTTTATTAATAAAGTTGAACAAAAATAAAATGTACAAAAAAAAAAAAACAGTGCCATTCTTTATACTTGCATAAAATTTTGTTAAATTTTTTTTTCCACAGGTTAAAAAAGGATTGTAAACATTTTAGTAATTAAATAACATCTAAATAAATTACAGGAATAAAAAATGTAAACAAGTTTCACCCAAAAGTTTTTGTCATATTTCTGCTTCTGCTGAAAAACATCTGTACTGTTGTCTGTTTTGGAGTTCGCTGGGGTCTTTCATGATCTTCCTCAATCTGCAGCTGTAAAAAGAAAATATAATATACTTAAGTAAAGCAGTGGGCTAAGTCTGACCAGATGCGACATTAGATCATTGACACCAGCAAAAATATATGAATTTTCAGTAAATAACAAACCTCAGCTGTTATAATATATTTAGATAAGATTACATATATTAAGACAAGTGTCTATCACAGATGAAAACTGCAGTATTAAAATTTTCATTTATTAGATAGCATTGCCTAACAATAAACAGTAGTTACATGGCAATTATTCTTCGTGAGGTTAGGCTAATTTCAACATTTACTAATGCATAAAATCATGTTAATCTGTTAAACATGAACAAACATGAATTAATGTTGTAAAAATATATTGTTCACTTACTCTAAGTTTATATTAGATGATGCATGAATTTGATCTTATTGTAAAGTATTACCAAACTAAACAGGGGATAAAACGTGTTTTATTTGATTGTACTTTTATTTAATCCAAACTGCATTCATATTTATTATTAAAAAGCTTTTTAAACCTGCTAGAGTTATCCAGCCAAGAATAAGTCTAGAACATTTTCTGACAGACTGATATTAAGGACATAAACATTGTTAACGACACATTTGTTCTTTCTCTAACACATATATTTTGGATACACAAGTCATTTGTGTAAAAAATAGTAAATACATCATGTCCTTATTTTTTTACTCTAACAAATGTTATAGGAGCGTTGTTTCAAATTCATTAAGGCCAGCATATTAGCGTTAGCCGCGCTAATGCTAACGATTCACTACACAAACGGTGATGTTTATTTCAGTCTGACATTCAAATTAAAATATGCAGTAATGTTCGTGACAGAAGCTCTAAATATGAAATTAAAATGAAACTTACCTTGCTTGAACTCTTTCATTTGATCGCGGAGTCGGTCTTTGAGGTGTTTTGTCCTTTCGAGAGAACCTAGACGACATCTTTGCAAATAGTTTTTTGATGATCTATGATGTTCGCTTTGTTCAGCCGCAAATCCAAAATATTTGGAGTAAGTCTGGCTCTTGTTTGTCAACAAGTGGATTCAGAGCCGCGGCATCAGCAGCACCACAGGTGCTTTAATGAAGAGAGCGCAACTGCGCAGTGCGTGTGTGCGCACCTTTTGTATAGCGTATCAAGAACCGGGTTGACCCGGATAGTCGGTACCACCGGTACTTAAGAAAACCAGGTACCGTAACGTTTAAATTTTTTTAGTACCGACTTGGTACCGAAGTACCGGGACTTTTGACAACACTAATCGGCACCGATAATCGGAAATGAATGTCAAAATTAAGAATAACAGGGACTGTGACAAAAACTAAAACTGCTTTAAAATTATTTTATTGGCAAATCAGTTTAGAAAGTTACCAATACCGATAATCAAAAATGCTTAATATCGGCACCGATAATCAGAAATTAATAATAAAATTAAAAATAACAAGGGCTCTGACAAAAATCTAAAAATGTTTTTTAAATGATTTTATCTGCAAATCGTTTTTTTTTAATGACCAACACCGATAATCAAAAAAAGCTTAATACCGGCACCGATAATCAAAATTAATGTCAAAATTAAGAATAACAAGGGATCTGACAAAAACTGAAAATTCTTTTGAAATTATTTTATCAGAAAATCGGTTTTGAAAATGACTACCGATAATCATAAAAATGCTTAATATCGGCACCGATAATTGGAAATCAATGTCTAAATTAAGAATAACAAGGGCTCTGACAAAAAGAAAACATTTTTTTTAATTATTTCATAAGCAAATCGGTTTTGAAAATGTCCAATACGATAATCATAAAAATGCTTAATATCGGCACAGATAATTAGACTTTGATTTCATACCGATAATTGTTAAAATGCTTAATATTGCCACCGATAATCCGAAATTTGTGTCAAAATTAAGAATAACAAGGGATCTGACAAAAACTAAAAATGCTTTTAACCTATTTTATCGGCTAATCGTTTTTTAAAAATGACCAATACCGAAAATAATAAAAAAATGCTTAATATTGGCACTCATAATCGACCTGGCCGATTAATCGGTTACCCCCTACTGAAGACTGTAATGTAATAATGCTGAAAATTCAGCTTTGCATCACAGGAATAAATTACATTTAAAATACATTTTTAAAAATATATTTTAAACAAAACAGTTTAATTTTTTTCTAATGTTTCAGAATATTACAGTTTCACTGTATTTTTAATTAAAAAGATGCAGCCTTGCTGAGCATAAGACTTAAAAATAGTTATGAGAACAGCTTTTTTTTCTTCTAAGATAAAATACTTCTGGCAAGCAATATAGTTGCAAATGCATCTGCTATTTTACATCAGCTTCATGTGTGGCCCTTTTAATCAGATCATAAAGCTAAAACTATTCTTTTTATAGTACTAATTGACATTTATACAAGTGATTCACCCAAAAATGAGAGTTTACACAACCCCAGATCATTATGACTGGTGTAGCTCTGAAAGAAATGTTAAAAAATGTGTTAAAACATGTCACGCCTAGTGCATCAAGTTTAAATATGCGAAAGCACAAAAAGTAAGCGCTGTGGTGGAGATCAAAACTTTTTGTCTGTTTTTCTCATTAGTCTATAATATAAGCCATATATACTATTCGTTATACTTTTATGGTGCTTTTTTAAGAGTTTGTCATTCCCGGGCCATCGGCCACGTTTTGGAGAAGAGCAATTTGGACATTCTTCAAAAAAAAGAAAAAAAGAAAAGAAAAGCAATACGGGTTTGGAACAATATGTGGGCGAGTAAATGATGCACATTTTCACTTGCGGGAAACCCATTCCTTTAAAATCTGTTTAAACATCTTGTTCGCGGTATCTCCAGATTGTGTTTTTGTTCTGGAATCTCATGCATATTCACACAAACTGTCTGTGTGCATGTGTGTGTACATACGGGCTGGTGTGAACTGTGGGGGTGAGCGCCAAAACAACAGTCTCCCTAGGAGGGGTGTGTGACATTGGCGTTCAGTTCTCAGGATGTAAAAACATAACCAGAGAGAAGATGTCATAGTGCACTCCACCCTGCATATACACACACACACACGGTTCTTCGTCCAAATATTTCTCACAGAGGAACTGGGGCAAGTATGTAGAGCCAGACACACAGACGAATGAAGCAGGAGATTCTTCAAAGCTGTGAGATCATCCCGCGATCGCATTTCAAAGGTGAACTAGCCTGCAGCTCTGTCTCTGTCTTTGGCTTCAGAGAGAGGTCATCATGGAGCGATTCTCACAGTGAGACTCACAAACACACGTTATATGTCTCAGGCCTGAGATAATGCTCGGATTCATCCAGATATCAGATGCTAGAAGTCATGCAATGGTAGAAACGTGAGAGATAGATCTTGCTATAATGTTTAAACAAATGTTTGGGGCAAGTAAGATATTATTGGGAAAGAAATTAATACTTTTTCCCATTAAGGATGCATTAAAAAGACATTGATATTGTTAGAAATGATTTCTATTTCAAATGAAAGCTGTTCTTATGAACTTTGCATTTATCAGAAAATCCTAAAAAAAATCATGTGTCAGTCAGTTTCCACTAAATTATCAAGCAGGACAACTGTTTTTATCATTGGCAATAATCAGAAATGTTTCTTAAGCAACAAATCAGCATATTAGAATGATTTCTGAAGGATCATGTGACACTGAAGACTGGAGTAATGACGCTGAAAATTCAGCTTTGCATTACCAATTTTAACATTCACATTGAAAACTCTCATTTTAAATTATAATACTATTTTACAAATGTACTGTTTTTACAGTAGTTTTAATCATATAAATAAGTCTGTGGTAAGCATAAAAAACATTAAACATAAAAATAATTGTATCATTTGGTTTTGCACTCATCAGGTTCCAAATTAAATCAATAATAATAAGCAATACCACATGGTTATTTAATATAAAAACCATTTTTGTTTTAAAAATAGTTTTAAAAAGTATTGTAAAATTACTCAGATCATGCTTTTCGATTTTTTATTTGTACTCAACAGTTAAAAGCCCTACGATCAACGCAAGCTTTTTTTGGGGGGTGCACAAGGTAATTGCGTACCAAACAGTAAAAGGTTGAAGATATATGCCGGGAAATGCGTATTGCCCCTCATATTTCTGGGCAGCTGGTAATGATATGACATCATTGGCTCTTCCTCTGACAGCTCAAATTCAATCCAGACCTGCTTCCTGTCCATTCCACCAGACGCAACCCAAGAGAATCACACACGGCTCTTCCTGTTCGACTCTGAAACAATGCTGATTTTTAAAGCCATATGAAAGAAGACGGATCTCTTTAATATCTCAGCTGTTTCTCAATTAGATTATAAGGAGAGCAAATGGAGACTTCTGCTTGAGAATAAGACACCAGTAATCTCATGCATATCCTATTTTGGCATCAAAAGTCAGATATCTCAATATGAACTCTGAGCTGAGCTGTTGTAAACGTTAATTTTATATATCTATGCTTGTATGTAAAATGCATGTCAAAAATGGTCTTATTTGTGTACAATTTTGCTTGAAAATTATAATAATTATTTTAAAAAATCTTTTAAACAAGACATTTTGAATAATGTAGTGTAAATACTTTTATCTTTTGGTTTTGCATCCATCAATTTCCAAAGAAAATCAGCAAATAATCAAATGAGATAAAGCAATACTGCTTGGCTTTTTAATATGTAAACCACTTTTGATGCAAAAAAGAAAAAGTACAAAAATAATTACTTGTAAATGATCTGAGCTGTTACAGTATACTCATTAATTTGATAGCTCTAAACTAAATGTATGTCAAAAAGAGTCATATTTGCATATAAGTTTGATTAAAATTAATGTAATTATTATAATTTAATCAATTATAGTTTTAATTAAAGATTAAAACAATTACATTTTAATAAAAAATTATTATTTCTCATAGCTATGTATAGGAAAACACTGGAGACAAAGCTGATACCTGAATGAATAACTGAAACTCCATGAATGAACCATGGACCATCAGCAGAGAAAGCAATGAATAAGCAACCTCTAAGCAATAAACCTGTCCTCTGGGACGTCCCCCACACATTCACAGCCAAACACTGGGTCTTCCCAAAGACTTAAGACAGACAGGTTGCAGCCTTCCGTCATAACAGTACAAAAACAAACCAACAGATTTACATATTTTACATAGTCACCCACTAGCCGCTTGCTGATTCCACACCTCAAATATTCCAAGAATCCGCGTGTGTCCTCAGGTTCATCTGGGACGTGTGCGTGTGCGACTTATCTGAGGGCAAGTTGAGGCAGGCCTCGGTGTGAGGGACGCGTGGAGAAAACGCAAGCGAGGGGCAGGTAGATCCGTGAGCGTGAGGTGGTGTTTGCACAGCTGAGTAACAGGAATCTCAGAGGCGAGCACGTGTTGAACTCGGCCCAGATGCTGCCACACCCCATCAAACACACAGTCCTCACCCTCCTCCATAAAGCCATTACAACTCCAACCACTTCCTGAAGCGCTTTCCAGTGACACAGGAGTGGATGGGCACCACATGTGTCTATTAGAAGAGCTTGACTTCATCAAGACAAACAACGCTTTTTCATAGATTTAAACTGCAGGAGAGCCATATAGAGACCAAAGTACCATATATAGACCATACACTCAGAACACCCTAGCAACTAATTAGCAAAGCCCTAACAACCAATTAAAACACCCTAGCAACCACTCAGAGCACCCTAGTAACGCCCAAACAACTCCCTAAAACACTCTAGCATCCACTCAGAGCACCCTAGCAATGCCCTGACAACCACCAAAACATTCTATAACCACTTGGAGCACCCTAGCAATGCCCTGACAACCACCATAAACACCCTAGTGACACTCTAACAACTGACCAAAACAAAATGTCCCTAGCAATAACATAACAACTACCTGGAACACCCTAAAAACCACCTATCAATTCCCAAACTTAAAACTTACAAAAGCACCCTAACAACACCTTGGCAATTAACACAACACTATAGCAGCCATTCAGAGCACCCTAGCAACGCCCTGACAGCCACCCAAACAATCTACAACCACTCAGAGCACCCTAGCAATGTCCTGACAACCACCAAAAAAACTCTACAACTAATTAGAGCACCCTAACAACACCCTGACAACCACCAGAACAATCTACAACCACTTAAAGCAGCCTAGCAACACCTTGACAACCACAAACTCTACAACCATTCATAGCATGGTAGCAACACCCTGACAACCACCAAAACACTTTACAACCACTCAGATCACTCTAGCAATACCTTGACAACCACCAAAACATTCTACAACCAGTCAGATCACCCCAAACATACATAAATTACTCATGAGCGAAGACTTGTGGGTAATCCATTTGCCTATTGTGGCAACCCAATAACCTACTTAGTTTTAAAGAGAAATTGGTTTAGTCCTCATGACTTAACACTTTGAATTACAGTGAAACTTAAAAAAATGCTCGTAAACCCTGTAGATATTTTACAGCTCTTCAAGGAACTACTGCGACCAAAACACACATTTTACGTAAATGAAGCCAAATGAAGGGACTAGATGAGAGAGAGAGCATGGCAGAAAGAGAGAGTATGGAGAGGTTTTGTTTTTCCTCACAGGAAGTTTCCTGTCTGTCTGTCTTTACTTTCCTGCGTTTGAACATACGAGAATAGCCGAGAGTTCCAGTAAATGAATACATGCCCGAACAATGTCCTGGATCTTCCGTCTGCTCTCTCCTGGGCGTCAGGACACAAACACTGCGGAGTGCAAACTAAGATGCATTTCAGATAGCTGCACAGTTGCTTTGCTCAGTTGACTACGTTAAGAAACACTTTTGAATTTTAAAGAGAAGTGAACGTATTCACCAGCTCATTTAACACAGCTGCCAAAAATCCTGCTGGAGAATATAATTCCCTGTTTTCTTTATTTAGACAATGTAATTCTCTCAATTACACAAACAAACAAACTTCAAACCTGCTAATGAGCCTTTTTTCTCCACTTCCTGAACGTTTCCACAAAGTGGCAGGCCATTCTACTGACCCTGACAGATCTAACAAGAGCCCAACAAATAATCAGTTTCGCCCACTAAACTGCAACGGCTATAGACCAATTAGCCCCCACTGTTACCCACAAGCAAAACTGCAAACTGCTTCAAAGAGAATGATAAACGCAATAACACCATTGAGAACGCACAACACAGCAGGGCGTATATGGATGCACTTTATGCAACATTATTAAATGAAAACAAGACTTGCAAACAAAAACAGATTCTGGGATTTCTCTTACAGAAAGAAGGAAAACAGTAAAGTGCATCTGTTTATATTTCATGTTAAGCAGATGTGAAACTACAAACATCATCTGTAACTTGCTGTAGATGACCACTGGGAAAAAAAGAGCAAGAGCAAACAGAAATGCATTCACATTAACCTCTGATGTACTTTCACTTTCAGATACTGTCAACAAAGACTGGCTTGTATTTAACCCACAATATTCCTTTAAATCATTGGAAGAAATGAAAACCTGCAGATCTGAATGACTTTAGCAGGATCAAGCATGTGCTGACACTTTCTCTTCTGAACAAATATATTCATTTTGTAACATTATACACTATACCATTTAAAACCTTGGAGTCAGTATATATTTTATATATAATTATACACAAAATATAGAAGTATAGAAATTAATAAGTGATGATAAAGACATTTATAATGTTACAAAGGAATTCTATTTCAGATAAATGCTGTTCTTCTGAAGTTTCTATTCCTTAAAGAAACCTGAAAAATTCTACTGAGCTGTTTTCAACATAATAATAATAATAATAATAATAATAATAAATATTTGTTTTTTTAGCAGCAAATTAGCATATTAGAATGATTTCTGAAGGATCATGTGAATGGAGTAATGATGCTAAATATTCTGCTTTGAAATCACAGGAATAAATTACATTTTAAAATATATTCAAATAGAAAATGGTTATTTTAAATAGTAAAAATATTTTACATTTGTACAGTTTTTGCTGTACTTTAAATCAAATAAATGCAGGCTTGATGAGCAGAAGGGACTTCTTTAAAAAACATTAAAAATCTTACTGTTCAAAAACTTTTGACTGGTAGTGTATCAATTGTGAAAAGAACATGATGCATGGCTTTTATTGCTTTTTTTTTTAAAACTCAGCATCATCAAATCAGGTAATATGTGACCCTGGACCACAAAACCAGTCATAAGTGTAAATTTGTCGAAACTGAGATTCTTACGTTATCTGAAAGCTGAGTAAATAAGCTTTCCATTAATATATTGTTTGTTAAAATAAGACAATGCTTGTCTGAGATACAACTATTTGAAAACCTGGAATCTGAGGGTGCAAAAAATTGAAATATTGAGAAAATTGCCTTAAAAGTTGTCCAAATGAAGTTCTTAGCTATGCATATTACTAATCAAAAATCAAGTTTTTATATATTTATGGTAGAAAATTTACAAAATATCTTCATGGAACATGATCTTTAACTTGTATGCTAATGATTTTTGGCATACAAGAAAAATCGATAATTTTGACCCATACAATGTATTTTTGGCTATTGATACAAATATACCCGTGCTACTTAAGGCTGGTTTTGTGGTCCAGGGACACATATTATTTTTGCAAATCAGCAGATTTTGCTGTGTTACATGCACAAGTACACAATACAACTTAACTAAAACCAGATTTAAAGCATGCACTCATTTATGACTAACATGGTTGCATTGACCAGAGGTTGATTATTAACTAAAGTGATTCATTTTAAAAACAGACAACATGTCTGTCACGAAACCACACTCACAATGTAAATGAATCAGTGAATACTTCAACTTATTGAAACAACGTGCACATCCAAGCAACAGCAAGAGTGATGTAAAACAGACTGAGACGTCTATCTCTAGTTCTAGTTCTAGTTGAGTCTCTGGTTCAGGTTCTAATTCTGTCTCTGCTGTGAAATACACCTACGCTCCTGAGGACCGCATGCATGACATTCCTCTCCTCCGCGTGTTCACTTTGCAGATCTGCAGGGATGAGAATGAACAGCGAGTCCCAATGAGCCTTTCTCCAAAGCTCGTTCCACTAACCCACATTAGGAAGAAACCCATAGATCACCCGGGTTACCAACACAACCAACGCGCTTCATCAATACCTGAGACGCACTGTTTATCACAGGCATGCATGCAAACGCTTCTATATAGATAAAAAGAACACGTTAGTGAAAAAACAAACCAAGCTCAAGTGCTGGTTGCACGCGAGTATATATGGGTGTATCGAACGCACAGGAGCGCACCGCTCCGTTACGCGCTCCGGCGGACTGAAAAACAACATTCCTACACATGTGCCACATTGAATACAGCAGTTTGGATTCAGATTAAACACCCTCATCATTCTCTTACCGTAAAGTCCAACACGAATGCCGTTTTTAAGCGCACGGATGATTATGATCCGGTAGACGGGAGCGCAGAACGCGCCGGGCGGCTGGTGGTGAAAGCTGACTGACCGCTGCTGCTGGAGGAGGAGGAGGAGGAAACAGGAGGATTTGTGTTGATCTGCAGATTTACTCCTCTGTCAGGGGCTCACCCGATTCTCCGGCGTTTTCCGTGTGCTCAGAGCCGCCTGGCGACCATTTCTGAAATTATACGAGCAAGTGCATATCCAAAGCATAGCCTGAAGCCTAATGCTGTTTCTTATGACAGATACGTTTTTCTTTCTCCAGGGGGCGCGCAGTGGCTCAAAATGCTGAATTCCTTCATTGAAATCGATTGAAATCACAGGAATGTTTTGTTTAATTGACAAAATATTGACAAAAATGTAGTGTATTTATTGTTCTAGATCTGTAGGTCTCTAGGTCTGGATGTAAGAAATGTGACTCTGGACCACAAAACCAGTCTTAGGTAGCTGGAATATATTTGTAGCAATAGCCAAAAATACATTGTGTGGGTCAAAATGATCGATTTTTTTTCTTTTATGCTAAAAATCATTAGATATTATGTTCCATGAAGATATTTAGTAAATTTCCTACCGTGAATATATCACAACTTACATTTTGAGTAGTAATATACATTCCTAAAACCTTCATTTGGACAACTTTAAAGGTGATTTTCTCTGTATTTTGATTTTTTTTTGTCTCAGGTTGCAGTTTTTTAAATAGTTTTATCTCGGCCACATATTGTCCTATCAATAGAAAGCTTATTTATTCAGTGTTCAGATCATGAATCTCAATTTAAAAAAACTGACCCTTCACTGATTTTGTGGTCCAAGGTCACATATTGTCTCCAACCTTTGGAGACAACCTTTACCTCTAGTTTGGTAAAACACTTTTCGTGTGAAAAAACACATTTTTATTTAGCTTATTGCTTAATTAATATTTTTCTGCATCTAGCTCTGGTTCCCTTTTATTAGTTTGTCTGTCTCTAGTTCAAGTTCTATAGGTTTAATTGTGTTTCAAGGTCAGCTGATTCTCCAGTTTTTAGCTACTAATAGCCTATTGTTTATAGTTCTAGTTTTAATTATGTTACTAGTTTTGCTGTAAATTTATGTTGGCTTGATTGTAGTTCTGTCGTTGTTTTTATTACTCCGAAAGATCTGTTTTTGTGGCTAAGGGTCAATTTTATGAAATTGATATTTATACATAATCAGAAAGCTGAATAAATAAGCTTTCCACTGATGTATGGTTTGTTAGGACAATATTTGACCGAGATACAACTATTTGATTGAAAATCTGCAATCTGAGGATGCAGAAAAATCTTAAATATTGAGAAAATCGCCTTTAAAGTTGTTAGCAATGTATATTACTAATCAAAAATTAAGTTTTGATATATTTACGGTAGGAAATTTACAAAATATCTTAATGGAACATGATCTCTGAACTTTTAGCATAAAAGAAAAATGGATCATTTTGTCCCATACAATGCATTTTTGGCTATTGCTTCAAATGATCCCCTGCAATTAAGACTGGGTTTGTGCTCCAGGGTCACATATATACTGCTTAATTATTATTTTAGTTCTGACTCTAACTTTGATTCTATTACTTTGAAAGAACTGAATTTGATAAACAAATTAGACGACGATAAAATTCATTGAGCGATCACAAACGTCTGTGATTGGTCCATCCTATTCAGCGCAAAGAAAAACAACAAGTACCACGTGATTAACAGAGCTCCGGTGTTTCTTCGGCAGAGGTCTGAACAATAATTTATACTCGAGTAATTACACATTTTTTTTATTTACATTTTAACTACTCAAAAACATTTAATTAAAAGTAATTATTATTTAAACCCATCACACACGACTAAGTAGACTACTTCCGATAAGCCCCGCCCATTTTATCAATCTCATTCATGCAATGTACCATTCTACACAGATTCTGTTTCAAAGTTTGCAGCATCTGTTCAGCACAGCAGTTGTAAAGAAAATGTTTGTATTAAACGCATTAAACGCAATTAAATCATTGACATCAACAATACAAAATGCAAAAAAAAACTACTTATGTAAAATAATAATGAAGTACAGATAAATAAATCAAAACAATAAAAATGATTGAAGATATAAATCAGTTTAATGGTTAATCTTATATAAGATTCAAATTTTTAGTCTGTACATTAGTACAACAGTAACTAACACAATGCTGATTTCTCAGAGTGAATGAAATACAAGAGGCGCCAACTGCTGGTTAAAATATAATTTTTAAATATTATTTAATTTAATTTAATTAAAAAGTTTTGTATTGTTCTGGAAGGCTACATTTGTAAAAAAAAAAAAAAAAAAAACACACGTTGTGATCTTATTATCTCTGGTTGTGCTTAGTTTTATTTGTGGGTGTGTTGTGATATCCATAGTGATATCATATCACCAGAAAATGGACTTTGCACATCTTAAAAGCATCGCACTAAAAATAACTACAGCATTCAGGAAATGCACAACATTTATGTAATAGAAAATGTTCTCTCACCTATGATGAGTTTTTGTTTTGTAAGAAACCATTATAAATAATCTTAAACTGTTTAATGATGTCTAATGATTTGATGATCTTCTTTTTTTTCACTATAAACTAAAAGTTTGCAACAAATGTATAGAACAAAAAGTATATTCATTACAAAAAAAAAACTATTAGATTTACGAACATTGCTCCTATTGTCATATTATTAACTGTAAGGATCATAAATGTTACCCCCAAGGCCATCATTCACGTGCCCTATGATAAAACCTTATGATAAGTCCTGGTTACACCTCAGCAGTAAAGCAGGACTTCTGTCCCATCAAAGGCTGATTTCTTGATCTAGTCTTTGTGTTCAAACACACGTCACTGTCTTTATGATGTTGTGAGCTCCAACATAAATGTCATGACAACACGAGCAGCTGTCCGTGACTGTACAGACGATTGCTTTATGACTTTATTACCCTCCTGGTGATGAGTTTCATCACAAGCTCATTTGCGATCAGCTTTCCCTACCCAAGACCAAATCTTCACCACTGCAGGGAAACACCAGGTGCTGGTTTCAGATCAGTGACAAAGTACAACCTATACAGCACTCATTTTATGACCCCAGCAGCCACCAACACCTCACCTCCTCCCAAGATCTTCCATTTCCCAGCTAGTGACAGGACAGGAATCAAAAGGTCTGCCTGACAAGCTTGAAAACTTTCACCAATAGGGCCAACGTTACACAGAAACCATGCCGTCTGCGAAGAAACTAGCGCATTTCTTGTCAAGTGCTGGATTGTGTGCTGCTGGAGTAGTTGTATTGGGTTATGGGATGTCGACTGGTTGGGCCAATGCCGTCTTGGAATGTGGCCCAGACGGCCAAAACTTCAATGGATCCGCGACTCTCAAAACTGGCCTTTTCAATGGCTCAGAAACCAAAGACAAATGCCCCAGGATTGACGCGACTGAAAAACGACTGGCCGGTGAGCTTTAAATAAAGCTTGATTTTAATTTTGTGCATGCTAGATTATGCAATTGTAAACCTTTTATATAAGTTATCTGTAAACTAAAGTTTGAATAGTTATATAATAAGCTCAGTTTCTATTTAAGGGGAGACACTGCAGGCAAAAAGGCTGTTTTTTTTTCTAGTGTTTTTTCAGACGAGTATAAAGAAAACATCCAAAAAAACACTGTTAAGTATTTATTTTATAGCACTTTATCTATTTGTGTCAATAGATTTCAATTACAATGCATATTTTTAAAGGCCGTTTTCTCAAAATATTTTTTTCTTCTATACTGAGCCTTAAATTTCCACTTCAGTAACACTTACACACACCAAACTTACCTTTTTATTCCTGTTCATATTCTATATAGGTTTTTTACAGAGGGATTTGTTCATTTATAATTTGCTTGATTTTATACAACATTTTATTCCCCCCAAAAAAATTGTGTTTCCTGTCTTTTCTAAGTTTTATCTGAATTATGGATCAAAACTTTGACTCTAATATGTCAAAAAAATTAAACAAGAATTTTGAAACTGACTTGATCCAGTGTTTAGATCTTTGTACTAGAAATGTATGCAAATTAGCGCGTATTTCATTAAATAATGCCTCATTTGCATATTTAAACCTAACATTTTAGAAAGCTTGTAATATAAAATATGTTCGCAGTTATCGAAGGAATTATTTAACTGGGTAAGTAAGGTGATAAGAATCAACCCTAAAATGTATAAAATTAATGTTAAATTTAATTAAATTTGAATAAAACAAACATTTTAAGCAAAACATTGAACAAAAATATGTCTGTTGGGTTACAAATGAGAACAGCAAATGTACTGTACAAAAGCTGTTGCCATTACGATACTAATATGTATGCTTTAGGTACTAAAATGTAACTTTAAAGTACTAATGATGAAAATGCACCAATTAGAGGTAAAAAAATGTACCTTTTAAAAGAGTACTGCCCAAAAAACAGCTTTTGTACCTTTTTTCTGTGAGCGTTTAACATGAAAACAGAGGACAAACAGTATTTTGTCACATTGTGGTCGCTAAATGTGATTGGAACGTTATTCTGGAACCTGTATGAACTATAGGAGAACTAATTTAACAGAAAATGTCCAAAAACTTATCAACAGACATTGAGCAAAAACGATGATAAAAGTGACGCATGTTCTGAGAAACGATCATGCAGCGTTTGAGTGCAGATGCCATTCGGTTAGACATTTTGTTATCTAAACACATTCATATTGTAAATGTGTTGGGCCACATATGCGTAATTTCTATTTACAAAACTACCCTAAAATGTATAAATTAAATGTTAAAATGAAAATAAATTTTAATAAAACAAACATTTTAAGCAAAACATTGAACAAAAATATGTCTGTTGGGTCACAAATGAGAACAGCAGATGTACTGTACAAAAGCTGTCGCCATTACGATACTAATATATATGCTTTAGGTACTAAAATGTAACTTTAAAGTACTAATGATGAAAATGCACCAATTAGAGGTAAAAAAAAAAAAAAACTTACCTTTTAAAAGAGTACTGCCCAAAACACAGCTTTTGTACCTTTTTTCTGTGAGTGTTTAACATGAAAACAGAGGACAAACAGTGTTGTGCCACATTGTGGTTGTGAAATGTGATTGAAATGTCATTCTGGACACCTGTGTGAACTACAGGAGAACTGATTTAATACTTCTAAATCTTTTAAATCAACTAAAAATGAACAAAAACTCCTGCTTATCAACAATAGACAATGAGCAAAAATGATGCTAAAATTGACGCATGTTCTGAGAAACGATCATGCAGCATTTGAGTGAGGATGGCATTTGGTTAGACATTTCGTTATCTAAACACATTCATATTGTAAATGTGTCACTGCTTTGGACTATCATATATGATATTAATACTGAACAGCATAATAAAAGTAAATGAAAAAGCTAGAACTAAGATGACCTTTGGAATCTGCAGGAATATGAACCGCCATTCCATACAAATCACATGGTTTTATGCTTACGGGAAGTTTTTCAAAGGTTATGTCATTATATTTCAAATTACATAATATTTTATGTCATTTTAATTAGAACTGAATTATATATGTGTACCAAAATGCACTCTTTTCTCTGTCTCCCTGGCTCTTAGTGTTCGAACGTCTGGCGAAAATAACAGGCGCACCGATTATCCTGCACGCTCTGGTTGTCATCCTGCTGGCGCTGGCTCTTTTGGGGTCTGCAGGCAGTATTCTGGTCACACTGTACAACAGCTTCAGCAACCCATACGAGACCTACATGGGCCCAGTAGGACTATTCACATGCAGTGGACTCAGTGGTGAGCAAACACACACATTCATGCCACAAACCAAGAGATTTGAAGACTATTTTGCATTTGACCTCTTCATTTAAATCTTTTAATGTTTAAAAAGGTTTAGATGATTATAAAAGTGGTCACATTTATCACTACTCAGGTAAAATTGTGTGCAAAATTACGTTATTCCAATAGCAATCTGCAAGGCTATATGGAAGCCAGTTTCCGTCATGGAATAAAAAAAAACTAAAAAAGAGTTTCTGTCTACAACTTTCTGTGTTACAACTTTCTGTCTCACAATTCAAAGTCAATTCAGAACTGTGAGATATAAATTCGGAATTATTTCTTGTATACATATTTTTATATATAAACTAAAAACTGCAAGACATAGACCCGCAATTATAATTTTGAGTTTATATCTTGCAATTATGATATTATAGTAAAACTTTTTTTTTCTCAGAAATACAATATATAAACTCAGAATTCAGACTTTTTTTTTTATCAGAACTGCAACTTTCTGTCTCACAATTCAGACTTTTTTTCTCGCAATTCTGAAATTCAACTTGGAATTGAAAGAAAAAAGTCATAATTCTGTGGTATTCTGTTGCCATTCAAACCTTTCTCCACAGAATTGCAAATTATTAACTCTGAATTTATACCCAGCATACTAAATTCTGAGTTTATATTTTATATTAATTCTGAGATTTTTAACTTCTCGTAGTTATGAGTTTCAAAATTTTGACTTTAAATCTGAGCTGTTTCAAGTGAAAGAAACTTGCACTGACTGATCTTAAAATATATCAGTACCTTTGTTTTGTCTCATGATGCATACCAGTAATGTTTTTTTTCCAAAGGCACGTTTATAAAAATGTTTTAAATGTCCTAATTGAACTATGGCCTAATCCTGGTTTAGTCTAAGCCTTGTCTGTGAAACCAGGCCTATATCTTGCAATTCTGAGTTTATATCTCACAATTCTGATGTTTTCTTGTAAATTTGAGGAAAAACCTGAGGTAACTCTGTTTTTTTTCTCTCTTACACACAATTGTGAGACTTTATATATTACAATTCTGAGATATAAACTTAATAAATTCAAACTTCTTTCATTAAATTCCAAGTTTAAATCTCACAGTTTTGAGAATCTCGCAATACTGACTTTATATCTTACAATTCTTACTTTTTCTGAGGTAAATCTGTTTTTTTTCTTCTCTTTCTCACACAATTGTGAGATATTTAGTCAGAATTACAAAATCTAAACTCAGAATTGCAAAATATAAACTTTTAAATTTTAAGAATTGAACTTTTTTTCTTATTTACTTTTTTTATTCACTTCCAAATTTATAATTCACAGTTCTAATATCTCACAATTTTGACTTTATATCTTACAATTATACGTTTAGATCTTGTAATTCTGACTTTATATCTCACAATTCTTAAAAAAAAAAACATCATAATGATCAGATTCACAAGAAAAATTCTGCCTCTTTTCTATCCAATTTCTATCCCATAATTTTGAATTAATATCTTACACTTCTAAAGGAAAAAAGTACTTTTTTTTTTCTCTCAAAACTGCAGTCAGAATTCTGAGATATAAAGGTTTTATCTCATGGCAGATACAGGCTTGTTGAGGGTGAAAAATTTCCTCACATAGATTTCACTCATGTTCAAGTTGTTTATCCGAATTCAGTGCTCCATACTACTTTATTGACAATAGGACTTGTTTGTGCATGCCAAAGTTTGCTAATGTGTCTTACCTCTTGTCCAGTATGTGTGGCCACCCTGGCGCTGATTCTGTACGTGTCAAACATCTACGCGGGCGAGATGTTCCAGACGCTGGTGAAAGCAGCTGACTCCAATGCAAAGTTGAGGAATCCAAAAATTGCCCTACAGGTGGGGTTCTTCCTCTTGATACCGTACATCTGCTTCAACCTGCTGGCCATCCTGGTGGTCTATCTGTACGTCCACGCCGCGTACACGCGCCGCAAAGAGCAGGAGAAACCAACGGAGGATGCGCCCAAAGAGATCATGATGTACTAAACCCAAAACACAACAACTGTTTAACGGGTGATGATTTTCAGACAGGAGCTGAACTGAATCCATTAGAAACGGCAACATTAACTGTGAAGTGAATTGCAAAACTGAACTAAAAATGTATTAGTCATAGGCTATACATACAAAATAAGGCCCAAAAAGTATTTAGACTCGTAAATCCCACTTAAAATGTCATTGCATTAGATGCTTTTTGTGTTTGTTTCGTTAGCTATTTTGCTTGTGCTGTTTCTTTAAGAATAAATGCCTTTATTTTGATATTTTATCTAGTGCATGTTTTAAATATGATTTTAAGTATGGGCCACTAAAAAATTTCATTACACCTATGTTTAAGAACAATGCCATCAAAATATTGTAAAAACATTTTAGAAATATCATGTAACTACCTGAGAAAACTGTTCAAATTACTTGTATGAGTTCCTCTGGACTTTAAGAAAATTGAATACTTTCTTTTTGCATTTTTTTTTAGAAATGTTAAAATATTTAGTAATATACAATTTATAATTACAATAATTATGATATATAAACTTCATATTTTGCAATGTGAAATTCTCTCCACAGAATTGCAAGTAATAAACTCAGATTTTGTATCTAGCCTACTAAATTCTGACTTTATATCTCACAGTTCTGTAAGATAAAAACTTTTCTTTTCAGTACATACATACATATATATATATATATATATATATATATATATATATATATATAAACTAAGAACTGCATGACATAAACCTGCCATTCTGAGAATAAAAACTATAATTTTGAGGTTAGATACAAATCTTGCAATTATGATATCACAATTTTTGAAAACAACTTTGTTTTTCTCACAAATGCAAGATAAACTCCGAATTTAGACTTTTTTTTTCTCAGAACCGCAACTTTCTATCTCACAATTCAGCCTTTTTTCTTGCAATTCTGAGAAAATTGCAAAATATAAACAGAAGTTGTAAGAACTAATATATATATAAAGCCAATTCTGAAATAAAAGTCTGAATTATCATATATAAACTTCATATTTTGCAATTTGAACTTTTCTTCACAGAACCGCTAGTTACAAACTCACACTAAATACTTGTATTAAAAAAAAAAAAAAACACAAAATTTTTTTTTATTAATCATAGGCTATACATACAAAATAAGGCCCAAAATGTATTTGGACTTGTAAATCCCACTTAAAATGTCATTGCATTAGATGCTTTTTGTGTTTGTTTCGTTAGCTATTTTGCTTGTGCTGTTTCTTTAAGAGTAAATGCCTTTATTTTGATATTTTATCTAATGCATGTTTTAAGCATGATTCTAAGTATGGGCCACTAAAAATATTTTATTCCACTTATGTTTACGAACAATGCCATTAAAACGTTTTAGAAATGTTGTGTAACTACTTGAGAAAACTATTCAAATTACTTCTATGAGTTCCTCTAGGCTTTAAACCAATTTAATATTTTCTTGTTGCATATTTTATTTCCGAAATGTTAAAATATTTAGTTCTTATACTATTTATCTACTCATGCATGAAATATTACCACGAGGAAAATTGTTTATAATAAACTGTGAATATATTATAATTCTGCTGTTTCATACATTCCTCAAATATTCTGTAAATATTACTGTAATTATTTCATACAACAATAAATCTTTTTAGAGTGATGAGGATTTTGTGTTAAGTTTTTTTTATCTAATCAGAGAGGCCCAGTCTTAAAATTATTACTCACTCACTGATTCACTGTCTTTTAAAACTTGACTAATAAAATCTAATGGCTCACTATCACACTAACAGATTATGATATAAGAGATAATATCCAATTACAGGAATGTCAGGTTATCGTGAGTGACGTTATTTTCCACAATCACTGCATAAAATGAACCTTTGGCTCTTGGAATTTATGAATATTGTGTATTAATCATTAATAAGACATGTGGGGTGTGATTTGGGCTTCATCCAGCAGGGGGCAGTAAAAGTGTGTTTATTCAGCTCTCTACTGCCACCCTGCAAGAAGGAAACTCATGATTTCAGAAAAAGCTAAAGTCTTTCTTTATTTTAAAAGACTGAATTTTAGCTATTGTGTGACACAATACTGACTATCTATGATCTCAGTAATTTCACAAAATGTAGGAGTCACAGTGAGGTACAAGGCTGCTTTTAAAATTCCTATCAGTGAAATCCAATGCACTTGTCTAATTATAGTTAAAACTTAAACCATTAAAAAATACTTGAAATAAAATAAAACTTTAAACGACTTTATTTCAATTTTATTGCTAATTTTTTTTTCTAATTTTCTCATGTAGTGTTCAAATATTTTTATGAGCCAATGCTTATATTTTATCTATTACTTTTAAGAACAATCAAAATATTGAAATACTAAAATAACTAAAACTAATAAATAAAAATTCATAAAAACTACATAAAAAACGTCTCAGGTTACGTATGTAACCCTGGTTCCCTGAGGGAACGAGACACTGCGTCCTGAAACGCTGTGGGGAACGCCATTGGCGGGCCGCACTCTGAGTCATGTCCAACGTCCAATGAGAAACGGGAGTGACGTCACAGGCGCGGTGACGTCATCGACCAGGAAGTATAAAAGCACGTGCGTTTGAAGCTGGCGTCAGCTCATAGGCATGAAGCGAGCGCAGCAGGGATGCGGGAATTATGGTCCGAGACGCAGTGTCTCGTTCCCTCAGGGAACCAGGGTTACATACGTAACCTGAGACGTTCCCTTCCGGGAACTCTACACTGCGTCCTGAAACGCTGTGGGGAACGAGGTATCAACGTCCCCATAATTTCCGCACCCTGCCTAGTGTCTGCTAGAACAAGGGGGGAAAAAGACAGCGTTAGTACATTACAAACCTCAGCCTGGGGATCCTGCCAGGACATGGGTGGTAATACATCTCTGACTGTGGAGCCCACCAGATCAGAGGGAAAGAGACCTCGGCCCTCGAGCCCACGAGGTCATGTCATCCTTCGTCTGGTCTCGCAAGACCGAGAAGGGACAGTGTCTAGCAATACTTACCTGATGAGACACTGTAGTAACTCCGCCTGGTGATCTTGCCAGGACGCGAGTGGTAATCCACCTCTGTCTGTGACCCATCACCAGACAAGAGGGATAATGAGCCTCGGCCCTCAGGCACACGAGGAGAGATGTGGTCCTTTGTCTGCGTTGCAGCCAGTACAAGAGGGACACGAGAAGTGCCTGGTGATCTTGCCAGGGCACTGGAATTCATCTCTGTCTGTGATCAGCCACCAGACAAGAGGGATAGAGTAGGCCTCGGCCTTAGGCACGCGAGGCTAGGATTCTCAACCGCTGCCTGTCCTCAGACCAGTGCAGGGGGAGAAAAAGTTCCTCGGCCGTCGGGCGCACGAGGAGAGATGGTGGTCCTTTGTCTGCATTACAGCCAGTACAAGAGGGACATGAGAAGTGCCTGGTGATCTTGCCAGGGCACTGGAATTCATCTCTGTCTGTGATCCACCACCAGACAAGAGGGATAAGAGACCTCGGCCCTCAGGCACACGAGGATAGGGTTCTCGACCGCTGCCTGTCACACGACCAGTGCAGGGGGAGAAATGCTCCTCGGCCCTCAGGCACTCGAGGAGAAGTGGCGATCCATTGTCTGCGTTACAGCCAGTACAAGAGGGACGCAAGAAGTGCCTGGTGACCTTGCCAGGGCACTGGAATTCATCTCTGTCTGTGATCAGCCACCAGACACGAGGGATAGAATAGGCCTCGGCCCTCAGGCACACAAGGCTAGGGATCTCAACCGCTGCCTGTCAGCAGACCAGCGCAGGGGGAGAAAAGGATTCCTCGGCCCTTGGGCACGCGAGGAAAGATAGTGGTCCTTTGTCTGCATTACAGCCAGTACAAGAGGGACGCAAGAAGTGCCTGGTGACCTTGCCAGGGCACTGGAATTCATCTCTGCCTGTGATCCACCACCAGACGAGAGGGATAAAGGCCTCGGCCCTCAGGCACACGAGGCTAAGGTTCTCGACCGCTGCCTGTCACATGACCAGTGCAGAGGGAGAAGATGCTCCTCGGCCCTCAGGCACACGAGGAGAAATGGTAGTCCGTTGTCTGCGTATAGCCAGTACAAGAGGGACATAGGGAGTGCCTGGTGATCCTGCCAGGACACTGGAACTCATCTCTGTCTGTGATCGACCACCAGACACGAGGAATACAAGCCTCGGCCCTCGGGCACACGAGGCTGTAGAGGGGAGTCATACGCCTTTGTCTGGGGAACTTGCCAGAACCAAAAAGGGGTAAAAACTCCTTTCCTTACTCAAAGGAAAGCGCCTTTTGACCTCTTGGGCCTAGCCTTAGTGCTAGGGCTGAAGGATGACTGAGCCCGGAGTGGCTCTGAGGTCTAGTTCGTAGAATCTGACGAACGTAAGAGGTGAGGACCAACCCGCCGCACTGCAGATGTCCTTGATTGGGACACCTGCCATCAGAGCTTTGGAGGCTGCGACGCCTCGAGTTGAGTGAGCCTTGACTCCCATCGGTGATGGGAGACCAGAGGACTCGTATGCAGTAGAGATGGCATCAACGATCCATTTACTGATAGTAGGCTTGGAAGCCGGGCACCCCCTCTTAGGGGGGCCGTAACAGACAAACAATTGCTCTGATTTACGCCACAGGGCAGCTCTGTGGACATAAGTGTCTAGTGCTCTTACTGGACACATTAAGTTATACTTCCTCTGGTCGTGCTCCACGAATGGAGGAGGATAAAACGCTAGCAGCGTTATTGGCTGTGGTGTTACTGAGGGGACCTTGGGTGTGTACCCAGCTCTTGGGTAGAGGAATGCTTTGGCCAACCCTGGGGCAAAGTCAATATAGGAAGGGGCCACTGAAAGGGCCTGCAGGTCCCCAACTCTCTTAAGAGATGTCAGCGCCAACAGCAGTGCTGTTTTTAGGGTAAGCATCCGATCGGAGGCCTCCTCCAGAGGCTCGAAGGGAGGCTTACACAGCGCTTCTAATACCACAGCCAGGTCCCATGTAGGGACTCTCGGTCTTGCACGAGGCCTCAGCCTGAGTGCACCGCGGAGGAAACGTGAGACCAGGGGGTTTCTGCCCACTGAAAGGCCGCCCTGAGGGGCGTGGTAAGCCGATATAGCCGCCACGTACACCTTCAGGGTGGAGTGAGCTAACCCAGCGGACAAACGAGTTTGCAGGAACTCCAGCACTGTACCAATTGGGCAGTGGACTGGGTTTGAGTGGCGTTCGTGACACCAGGACGCAAACAGGTTCCACTTTAGGCCATAAAGTTTCCTCGTAGAGGGAGCTCTGGATTGAAGGATGGTCTCAGCAACCTCGGTTGAGAGACCAGCTTCTATGAGCTGTGCCCCCTCAGGGGCCACACCCATAACTTCCATTTCTCTGGGTGGGGGTGGCGTATTGCGCCCCCAGCCTGAGAAAGAAGGTCGCTCCTGACGGGAATCTCCCACGGAGAGCCGTCGAGGAGGGCGATTATATCCGAGAACCATACTCGGGCCGGCCAGTACGGGGCTACTAGCAGCAGCCGTACTCCGTACCGGCGCACTCTTTCCAGAACTCCCGGGAGCAGAGCGATCGGGGGAAAAGCATACAGACGAAGCCTCGGCCACGTCTGTACCATGGCATCCAGTCCGAGCGGAGCTGGAGGAACTAGAGAGTACCAAAGGGGACATTGCGATGTCTCCTGAGTCGCAAAGAGGTCCACTTGGGCTTGACCAAAGACTCTCCATATCTGCTTCACCACCTGAGGGTGAAGCATCCATTCCCCGGGCCTCAGCCCCTGCCTCGACAGGACGTCTGCTCCCACATTGAGACGTCCAGGAATGTGAACTGCTCTCAATGAGAGAAGCTTCCCTTGTGACCACAGGATGATCTGGTACGCCAGCTTGTATAAGGGGCGTGAACGCAGACCTCCCTGGTGGTTTATATAGTAGACCACCGCCGTGTTGTCCGTGCGGACCAGCACGTGACGGTTTCTCAGGTCTGGAAGGAAATGCTTCAGAGCCAGGAACACTGCCAACATCTCTAGGCAATTTATGTGCCAGGAGTGATGCTGGTCGTTCCATAGGCCTTGGGCGGAGCGGCCACTCATGACCGCTCCCCACCCGGTGAGGGATGCATCTGTCGCTAGCGTGACGCGGCGGCAAGGAGCTCCCAGCACTGGACCTTGTAGTAGGAACCAGGGCTTCTTCCACATGACTAAGGCACGTAGGCAGCGCCGCGTGACCTTGATCTTGCGGAATGGGTTCCCCCTCGGGGAAAACCCTTTGGTTTTGAGCCACCACTGCAGTGGTCTCATGTACAGCAGTCCAAGAGGTATCACGTTGGATGCAGCTGCCATAAGACCTAACAGTACTTGGAACTGTTTGACAGTGAGTAGCAGGCCTAGCTTGACCGCATTTACTGCAGTAAGGATCGACTCTATCCGAGCAGGTGACAATCGTGCCTGCATCGTGGTCGAATCCCAGATTACACCTAGATAAGTGGTTCTCTGTAATGGAGATAGCACACTTTTCTTGGCGTTGAGTCTCAACCCCAGCTTTTTCATGTGAGCAAGAACAACATCTCGATGTTGAGCCGCTAACTGTTCTGAACTGGTTAGAATGAGCCAGTCGTCTATGTAGTTGAGTATGCGGATGCCCTGGAGTCGCAATGGAGCCAGAGCAGCATCCACACACTTCGTAAAAGTTCGGGGAGAGAGCGCTAGGCCGAACGGAAGAACTCTGTATTGGTAAGCTTTGCCCCTGAAAGCGAACCTGAGAAACTTCCGGTGTTGAGGAAGGATGGAGACGTGAAAGTATGCGTCTTTCAGATCTATCGTGACAAACCAGTCCTCGGACCTGATTTGGGACACGACCTGTTTGACAGTCAACATTTTGAACTTCAGTTTTCTTACTGAGAGGTTTAGCTGTCTGAGATCTAAAATGGGCCGCAGGCCCCCATCCTTCTTGGGAACAATGAAGTACCGGCTGTAGAACCCGGCTTCTCTGCATTGAGGAGGGACCACCTCGATGGCCTCCTTCCTCAGGAGAGTATTCACTTCCTGTTCCAATACCAGAGCCTGCTCGGGGCCTACCAGAGTAGGAAAAACCCCGCTGAAAGGTGGCGGCCTGGCGCCGAATTGAATGGAATAACCTTTCTCTACAGTACGCAGGACCCACATAGAAATATTTGGCAGTAGTTTCCACGCTGCCAGAAATTCTACTAAGGGAACCAGCCTCTCGAGACTGGTCTCTGGATTTATTAGAGGAGCTAACTTGGTGACCTGTAGCAGCGAACTGGCAGGATGCACCTGAAGTGAGCGCTCTCGAGACCCCCGTGGGGGTGGCGAACACTCTGGTTCCGCTACGTTTCCGGGCGGAAGGACCAGAGAATGAAGTTCGCGGGAGACTGCCGCGCCCTGTAACACCGGCAGGGTTAGCTGACGAATCTCCTGAGGGCCCCGAAGAGAGGTGGTCACCGTACTCCTCAGAGGCGGTGAGGCACCTGAATCTTCGAGAGGGGCTGCCCTCATTGGCCCTGGGCCACGACCATCAGGGCCGTTTAGCCGCGGCCCTCTTGGACTGTAGGACGACCCTCAGGTCGGGCCTAGTCTTCGAGGACCCCGGTTTGGAGCGTTGCTGAGCCCGCCCTCTAGGCCGCGCCGGAGGGGCACGGGTAGCAACGCTCCTTTTCTGGGTCTCCCTGTGTGAGGAGCTGGAGTGCGGCTGGGGCTGCTCCCGTCCAGCAGCCCCAGAGGAGAAAGTGCGGCGAGGGAGGTAGCGCTGGAACGCCGCTGCCTGCCTACGGGCCTCCTGGTGCCTGTTGACAACTGTGTCAACAGAGTCACCGAAGAGGCCAGCGGGGTGCAGGGGGGCGTCCAGGAGCGTGACCCTGTCCTTCTCTTTCATGTCGGACAGGGTCAGCCAGAGATGCCTCTCCGCGGCCACCAAGGCTGCCATAGACCGCCCAACAGCGCGAGCGGTCTCCTTGGTGGCCCGAAGCGCCATATCAGCGGTCCTACGCATCTCTGACACGCTCACCTCCTCGCCATCACTAAGCTCCTTCAGCAGGTCGGCTTGGTACGCCTGGAGCACAGACATGGTGTGTAAACATGCACCAGCCTGACCTGCTGCCGCATAAGCCTTGCCCATCAAGCCTGATGTTACTTTTAATGGCTTGGTGGGCAAGGACGGAGCCTTCAGGGACGATGCCAGGCCGGGAGACAGATAGCTCGCTAGTGTCTGCTCGACCTGAGGCATCGCCCTGTAGCCGTATCCCTCCATCCCCCCCACATTACCGTAGTAATCTGAGGCGGGGGAGTAGAGACGAGAGGAATACGGCTTATCCCACGACCTCGCGATTTCTTTATGGAGGTCGGGGAAAAAGGGAAGGCTCCGTTTGGGAGGTGCTGATTTAGCCCGCAGGAAGCGCTCATCAAGCCTGCTCGCCTGGGGCTCTGGATCTGGAGCGGGTGACCAGCTGATGTTGAGCTTGGCCACCGCGCTCGTCAGCACCTCCACCAGCTCCTCATACTGGGGTGAACGGGGGGGCGGTTGTGGGAGGTCAACGCTCTCGATGTCAACCTCCTCGGAGGAAGACAGGAGAAGCGTTGACTCCTCCTCTCGGAGGGAAGGAACCGCAGTGCGGGCTTCCTCATCCAAGAGGAGGTCATACGATCCGCTGGGTGAGGAGAGAGATAGGGGATCACCCGTCTCAACTCCCTCCAGCAGATCTAGCTGCGAACCCCACGAGTGCAGCTGCCGCTCCGCCTCGACGGAAGCGGGGCCAGACCCGCGGGGAACGCTAGCGAAAGCCCCCTCCTCAAAGAGGGCTTTCCGGGAACGGAGCAACCGCAGCGGCATCCGCTCGCACTGCGGGCAGCCAGCCCCCTCAAGGGCTGACCTAGCATGCTCCGCTCCCAAGCAGGCTACACATAGATCGTGTGTATCCCCACCAACAATGAAGCGTTGGCAGGGAGGGACACACCGTCTATGTGGCTGCTGAACCGCCATAGATCGCTCGTTCTTAAAAGAACGTTCGTTCTTAAAAGAACGTTTTCCCCCTGGCATTTCTGCTCAAATAAAAGTAGTGCAATTGGCACTGAAAAACAGCAGAATGCGAATCAGACAGACAATAACACAGAGCGCTCTCGCTGAATGACAAAAGCTGACGCCAGCTTCAAACGCACGTGCTTTTATACTTCCTGGTCGATGACGTCACCGCGCCTGTGACGTCACTCCCGTTTCTCATTGGACGTTGGACATGACTCAGAGTGCGGCCCGCCAATGGCGTTCCCCACAGCGTTTCAGGACGCAGTGTAGAGTTCCCGGAAGGGAAGCAAAAATAATAAAAATGACAAAGACTCAAAAATGCAAAAACAAAGAATATAAAATTATAAAAGTAGCAATGATACCAAAATAACTAATGCAATATTCAAAAATGTATTTGAATTTCCAAGAGATTTTAACTAACCAGACATTTTCACTTAATATAAGTAAAAGAATATATGCACTTCCAGGCGAATGTAAAATAAGATTTTTAATGTTTTTTTAAGTCTCTTCTGCTCACAAAGCCTACATTTATTTGATCCAAAGTACAGCAAAATCAGTCACATTTTGAAATATTTTTACTATTTTAAATAACTGCTTTCTATTCGAATATATTTTAAAATGTAATTTATTCCTGTGATTTCAAAGCTGAATTTTTAGCATCATTACTCCAGTCACTAATTCTAATATTCTGATTTGCTGCTCTAAAAAAATTAATTATAATTTTTTTATGTTAAAAACAGCTGAGTAGAATTGTTTTAGGTTTATTTGATGAATAGAAAGTTCAGAAGAACAGCATTTATCTGAAATAGAAATCCTTGCTAAATAAAAGTATTAATGTCTATATTTTTTTGAATGGTATAGTGTATAATATTACAAAAGCTTTTTATTTCAGATAAATGCTGATCATTGGATCTTTGGAAATTCTGAAAAAAAAAATGTACATTTAAATATTGATAATAATAATAATAAATGTTTCTTGAACAGCAAATCAGAATATTAAAATGATTTCTGAAGGATCATGTGACACTGAAGACTGGAGTTATGATTCTGAAAATTTAGCTTTGATCACAAGAATAAATTACATTTAAATATACAGTATATTCAATTTTTTTTATTTTAAATAATACAAATATTTCAAAATGTTAGGTTTTTGCTGTACTTTGGATCAAATAAATGCAGGCCTTTTAAAATCTTAAATTAAAAATCTTACTGTTCAAAACCTTTTGACGACTAGTCGTGTATATTCCACTTTTCTGTACTTTAATTTTGTACTGTTATTTAACTTAACTATGTACGTAGTATTTTCTCGATTTAATTAATCACTTTGTAAACATGCATGAACAGCTAGAAATCATACCTCCATACGCAACTATCGATATTCAGATATGAAGTGCATTTCAGAGAATTCTGACTAAACTCTCCTCCTCCAAATCATGAGAAACTTGAGCTGACGCCACAGTCAAACTCAACCTGGCTCTGAACTCAACCTGATTCAACACGTACCCAACCTGGTCCACGTTAGACCTTCTGACATAAACGCTCTGAACTAAAGCTTTAAATACGAAGCTTTCGGCTGTCACCACCATCAACACCAGCTCTATTCATAACCAGAAAACTCTGAGAGACTCCAAAAGCATTTTAATGCCTCAAAAACATACAGTTGAAGTCATAAGTTAACCTACTGTACACCTTGCAGAATCTGCAAAATGTTAATTATTTTAGCAAAATAAGAGGGATCATATAAAATGCATGTCCTGAATAAGATATTTCACATAAAAGATGTTTACATATAGTCCACATGAGAAAATAATAGTTAGCTTTATAAAAACTACCCTGTGTTTACATACACTTGATTTATAATACTGTGTTGTTACCTGAATGATCCACAGCTGTGCTTTTTTTGTTTAGTAATAGTTGTTCATGAGTCCCTTGTTTATTCTTAACAGAAAAATTCTTCAGGTCCCATAAATTCTTTGGTTTTTCAGCATTTTGTGTATTCACAAACCCTTTCCAGTAATGACTATATGGTTTTGAGATCCATCTTTTCACACTGAGGACAACTCATATGATGGACTCATATGCAACTATTACAGAAGGTTCAAACACTCACTGATTCTTTATAAGGTAATGCAATGCATTAAGAGCTGGGGGTGAAAACTTTTAAACAGAATGAAGATGTTTACATTTTTCGTATTTTGCCTAAATATCATATATTTTATCATTTAGTACTACCCTTCAGAAGCTACATTTCCCAGAAGATAACAAAAATGAAATATACCCTGATCTTCAAATTTCAAAAGTTTTCACCCCCAGCTCTAGCCTCTTAATGCATTGTTTTTCCTTCTAAAGCATCAGTGAGCGTTTGAGCCTTCTGTAATAGTGGCATTTGAGTCCCTCAGTTGTCCTCAGTGTGAAAAGATGGATCTCAAAATCATACAGCCATTTTTGGAAGTGTTCAAATACACAAAAATGCTAAAAAACAAAGAATTTGTGGGACCTGCAGGATTTTTCTGAAGAAAACCTTTGAACGGGATCATTTTTTTTATAAATTCAACTATTATTTTATTATGTGAAATATCTTATTCAGGTCAATACTAAAAAACAGCATGCATTTTGTATGATCCCTCTTATTTTGCTAAAATAATTAACATTTCGCAGACTCTGCAAGGTGTATGTAAACTTCTGACTTCAACTGTATATAAATGCTATTGTATCAATATATTAGAAGCTCTGATATATGGCTTTGCAATTTATCAAAGCAAATCGAATGAAATAGTATTGAAATGATACTGATCACAAACGGGGAGTCAGTTTACTCTCTTTGTGGGGATTATGTGGACACTCACGCGTGACGTTTCTCAAAAGCTGGACTTCAATGGGAATCTCTCAGAGGCGTTTGGTATGCAAACACACAGTGAATTACATCAGGAATGGAGGATAATCTCTTCTCCTTTATTCCAGTCCTTTCCCTGGCTCTCTCTGAGTCTCTGTCGGCGGACAGACTCCTGAGTTCGGGTCACATGGAGGGTGTGAATGGATTAAGGAAAGACTCTCTGTAGTGCTGAAACACAATTCCCCCTAAATCTGTATCAGAGAGGTGATACACACACACACACACACACACACACACACACACACACACACACACACACACACACACACACACACACACACACACACACACACACACACACACACACACACACACACACCTGTGCCTGCAGGGCAGTTACACACAAACACACACACATACTCTAACCTCTAACCCTAACCAACTACATAAATCTATATTACACCTCAAACTCATACATAAAATGGACACAATATGTGCTTAAAATATCTCAATATTATTGCACTAGAGTAAAAAAGATCACATTTAGGTTCATGCATCTGCACTCCAATGCTGCAGGATCTTCTCTTAATTGAATTTTTTTTGCTGATTTTTGATGGACGCACAAAGTTAGATCTCCTCAAATTTGCATATAGGTGTAGAGAATGACACTAACTATAAACAAAGCTGCATAAACACACAGATGTTTATTTATTTATTTTTACTTTTTTTATTATTTGCAATATGTATATCTATAATGTCAAGTCTTTCATATCTTTGTTTAAATAATTAATTAATTAATAATTAATGATTAATAATGATCTGTTTACGAGTAAAAATATGTGCAAAATCGCCGAAACGTTTGAAAACACAACAACAAACAAAGTTTAAACAAACTCTTGTATGTATATAAAAATTTAAATAAGAAAGTAAGAAATTAGAAGTAAATTGAAAAGTTAAACATTTAATAGAGAATATCATTTAAATTAAAATAATGAAAATAAAAAAGTAAAAAAGTAAATAAAAAAAACTATAAAAATGTAAAATGCAAATTCACAAAAATAATAAATACAATATAACTGAACAGTTAAAAATTAAAATGAGAATAGTTTGAATTAAAATAAAATAAAAAACTAAATAAATTTAAATGTAAAAAGTTTGAAAAGTTAAACATTAAAATGAGAACAATTTAAAATTTTGGTAACACTTTACAATAAGGTTCATTAGTTAACATTAGTTAACCACATTAGTTAACATGAACTAATAGTGAACTGCACTTATACAGCATTTATTAATCTTTGTTAATGTTAATTTCAACATTTACTAATACATTATTAAAATTTTGTTAACATTAGTTAATGCAGTGTGAACTAACATGAACAAACAATGAACAACTGTATTTCCGTTAACTAACATTAATAAAGATTAGTAAATACAGTAACAAATGTATTGCTCATGGTTAGTTCATGTTAGTTAATACATTAACTAATGTTTAACTAATGAACCTTATTGTAAAGTGTTACCGAAATTTTAAATAAAAAATTTAAATTTAAACAATTAAAATAAAAAACAAAATTTTAAATAAATAAATAATTAATACAAATGTAAATACAATAAAATTTAATTGAAAAGTTAAACTTTTAAATGCGAATAATTAACATTAAAACTAAAATAATTAAAATAAAAACCTTAATAAAATGTAAAAAATGTTAATTAAAACTACTTGATTAAGATGTGATTTATTATGTGGTTTAAAGGATTAAGGATTTTATAATGTCCAACATAATGTTCACTAATAATGTTTTTTTTAATTTTATATTTGTAATGTGTATATCTATAATGTCAAATCTTTCATTTATTTATTTAAGTGTATTTATTTGTATTATTTTTTCATCATCCTATAATCATAATGATATCTATTACCAGTAAAAATATGTGCAAGATCACTGAAAATTTCTCAAAACACTGTTTAAACATACTCTTGTATGTATATAAAAATTAAAATAATTAAAATAAAAACAAATAACAAAAAATTCATAAGAAAAAAAAAATATATTAAATAGAAAATCTAAAATAAGAATAAATAAAATAAAAATAAAAACCTAACAAAATAAATAAATACAATTAAATTAAATTGAGAAGTTAAAAATTAAAATGAGAATAATTCAAATTAGATTAATTAAAATAAAAAACAAAATAAATAAAAAAATAAAAATAAAAAAGTAAATAAATTATAATAAATACAATTACATTAAATCAAAAAGTTAAATGAGAATGAAATTAACATTAAAATGAAATAAATCCCCAGTGTTTAAGCTTAACTTATATTTAGGATATTCAAACCTTAGCTAAGGGCCTTAGACCTCCAGTCCGTTCCTCTGAACGTAAAATACGATGACAAGAACATGCTGATGCCAAATCCATATGAATGTTTTGGCCACCATACACACACATTCATAATCCCACATCCTAAACTTTGCACCCTGAGCAAGATTTACACCATGAGAGTGAGAAGCGATCTGAAACGGGGATTCCCATTCACACACCGGGCCTGCGACTGGATGCGGCGGAGACAGGCAGGAACCAGCGCTTATCTCTGCCATTAATCTTCATTTGTCAGAGAGGGCAGAGCATGAAGGGGTGGAGAGAAGGAGGGAGCGAGGAGAGAAGAAGAGAAGAGAATAATTACACCCTTGCTGTTCCATTATGGTGTCATTCTTCAGTTAACATCAGATAAGATCACACCTCCAGCTATTTCTTCACTTTAGCCTGCTCATTCTCTCTCACACACCTCAACAGGCTGACAGAGATAGCGGCTGTGTTTCTATTCAGCTGTCATAGCCTACATAGGCAACTGTCTGCTAAGGCAACATCCTAGGCACTTAAGGGACTAGATCACAACTGATCTATATCGTTATCTATATCTATCCATCCAATATTTTTATAATTTTTATATTGACACCAAATGTATTTAAAAGTTCAACCAAAATATAAAATACAATATTATTATTTTATTTAATTAATTAATTAATTGTAATTTTTTTTGGCCAAACCTTATTTGAAACTATATATATATATATATATATATATATATATATATATATATATATATATATATATATAGTTTGATATAAAGAATATATAATAAATAAATAAATAAAATAGAATAAATAAATCAATAAATATAATAATGAAATTGAAGTATATATATATATATATATATATATATATATATATATATATATACAGTCGTGGCCAAAAGTTTTGAGATTGACACAAATATTAGTTTTCACAAAGTTTGCTGCTAAACTGCTTTTAGATCTTTGTTTCAGTTGTTTCTGTGATGTACTGAAATATAATTACAAGCACTTCATACGTTTCAAAGGCTTTTATCGACAATTACATGACATTTATGCAAAGAGTCAGTATTTGCAGTGTTGGCCCTTCTTGTTCAGGACCTCTGCAATTCGACTGGGCATGCTCTCAATCAACTTCTGGGCCAAATCCTGACTGATAGCAACCCATTCTTTCATAATCACTTCTTGGAGTTTGTCAGAATTAGTGGGTTTTTGTTTGTCCACCCGCCTCTTGAGGATTGACCACAAGTTCTCAATGGGATTAAGATCTGGGGAGTTTCCAGGCCATGGACCCAAAATTTCAACGTTTTGGTCCCCGAGCCACTTAGTTATCACTTTTGCCTTATGGCACATGCGCCATCGTGCTGGAAAATGCATTGTTCTTCACCAAACTGTTGTTGGATTGTTGGAAGAAGTTGCTGTTGGAGGGTGTTTTGGTGCCATTCTTTATTCATGGCTGTGTTTTTGGGCAAAATTGTGAGTGAGCCCACTCCCTTGGATAAGAAGCAACCCCACACATGAATGGTCTCAGGATGCTTTACTGTTGGCATGACACAGGACTGATGGTAGCGCTCACCTTTTCTTCTCCGGACAAGCCTTTTTCCAGATGCCCCAAACAATCGGAAAGAGGCTTCATCGGAGAATATGACTTTGCCCCAGTCCTCAGCAGTCCATTCGCCATACATTTTGCAGAAGATCAATCTGTCCCTGATGTTTTTTTTTGGAGAAAAGTGGCTTCTTTGCTGCCCTTCTTGACACCAGGCCATCTTCCAAAAGTCTTGGCCTCACTGTGCGTCAGATGCGCTCACACCTGCCTGCTGCCATTCCTGAGCAAGCTCTGCACTGGTGGCACTCCGATCCCGCAGCTGAATCCTCTTTAGGAGACCATCCTGGCGCTTGCTGGACTTTCTTGGATGCCCTGAAGCCTTCTTAACAAGAATTGAACCTCTTTCCTTGAAGTTCTTGATGATCCTATAAATTGTTGATTTAGGTGCAATCTTAGTAGCCACAATATCCTTGCCTGTGAAGCCATTTTTATGCAACGCAATGATGGCTGCACACGTTTCTTTGCAGGTCACCATGGTTAACAATGGAAGAACAATGATTTCAAGCATCACCCTCCTTTTAACATGTCAAGTCTGCCATTCTAACCCAATCAGCCTGACATAATGATCTCCAGCCTTGTGCTCATCAACATTCTCACCTGAGTTAACAATACGATTACTGAAATGATCTCAGCAGGTCCTTTAATGACAGCAAAGAAATGCAGTGGAAAGTTTTTTTCGGGATTAAGTTAAATTTCATGGCAAAGAAGGACTATGCAATTCATCTGATCACTCTTCATAACATTCTGGAGTATATGCAAATTGCTATTATAAAAACTTAAGCAGCAACTTTTCCAATTTCCAATATTTATGTAATTCTCAAAACTTTTGGCCACGACTGTATTTATGTGTGTTCACACTTTTGGTCTGTCCTGTATATTTTTCTGTTTATTAAAGTTTTTACTCCACATTTATGCAGTTTTCAGTGGGTTAGTGATATTTTTTAAATATATATAAATTAATAAATAAATATTTTTTAAATGGGTTTTTATACAAAAACGGCTTTTTTTATGTAAAATTCACTTTATAAAAGACCCACATTTCTAACTTTAATTCATGGGGATATGGGGATAGATCTACATATCTAGTTTTCTCAAAAACACAAATATGTACATTCATATATATAATTACCCCAAATGTATTTGAAAGTTCTACCAAAATAAAAACTAAAATATAAAATACAATATTATTTTTTTTCTGGCTAAACCTAAAATATATACTAAATAATAATAATAATAATAATAACAACAACAACAATAATAATAATAATAATAATAATAATAATAATAATTATTATTATTATTATTATTATTACTATTTAACTTAGAAATATATTTTGGCAGAACTTTTAAATGCCAAAATATGTTTCAAATTTACTTAAAGCAACAAGAAATTACATTTCTTATCTTAAAATAAATTTGGGGTATTTTAAATCATTCAAACAATAATAAATAAATAAGTAAATAAAAAGTTTGAATTATATTAGTGTAAAAAAAAAAAAAAAAAAAAAAAAATATATATATATATATATATATATATATATATATATATATATATATATATATATATATATAAATTGAGGCACTGATGTTGTGAATACACATATAATGCCTTTAAATGCTACCTAGTCAGCTCACTATGGTTTGGAACAAGCCCCGGTTCTCACACTGACGATCTGAAAAAGAGCTCACGACTCGAGGAGCTGGAAGTTAACCTGTCAAACTCCACCTATTCACCAATCTCTACGGCACATCTCAGCTTATCTTCCCGGCGATTATCTTACAATTCACTATGATTAAGTGCACATCTGACCCCAGATCAGCGTCACGAGGCACGATATGTCAGACCCACAGGTTG
>NC_133382.1:37075267-37131611 GCF_049309525.1 Garra rufa
ATATATATATATATATATATATATTAAATAATTAATAAAATAAATTGTAAAAAAATGTACTATATAAAAATTATATATATATTTTTAAGTAAAATATTTAATTATTTTTTTATTTATCATTAAATTATCATTTATTTAAAAATAATTTAAAAACAAGTAATAACGATATAAAAATGATTAAATTATAAATAAAAAAATAGGAATAAAATAAAATACACAAATTATACATATTTTTTATTCCAATAATAATGTTTTTATGAAGTAATTACATAATTAAAAGTCAAATATTTAAAAAATTAAAAATTACTATTTAAAATAGATGAATTATACATAGAAAAAAGTATCAACATTTTTTACAAATAACAAATATTATATACTTATATCAATATATCTTCTGTCTCTTATTCGATCTCTATCTCTTTCATTTTATATTACATTAATATTACATAATATTTAAGTAATACTAATATAATAAACTATAAACAGAAAGACAGTGAGACAGAGAAGACTTAAATTTTAATTTAAAAATGTTTATTATTTTATTTTTTTATAACTAAATTAGCAAATAGTTTTGTAAATAATTAATAAAAAACAAAAATACTAAAATTATTAGATTATAAATAAAAAATATCAATACAATATTACAAAATTATATATATATATATATATATATATATATATATATATAAATACACACACATAATTAAAATATATTATTATTTTATTTATTTTTAAATTATCATTTATTTTTAGCAATAATTAATCACAAATAAATACAAATAATTACAATATAAAAATGATTAAATTATTAATAGAAAATATTAATAAAATATTACACAAACTATATATATATATATATATATATATATATACACATACATACATATATATAGAATATTTTATTTTTTTATAAAGTAATTAAGCAAATACATTTCAAATAATTAAAAATGAAATATTACTATTTAAAAATAATTAAATTATACAGAAAAAATTATCAAAATATTATACAAGTAACAAATAATATATACTTATATCAATATATCTTCTGTCTCTTACTCTGTCGATTTCTATCACTCTAATTTTATATTACATAAATATTACATTATATTTAAATAAATATATATAATTTAATATAATAAAATTTTTTAAATGCTTATGGAGAAAATAAATGAGAAAATCAACAACCAAGATGAAAAAGAGGAAGGTCACTGCTATGATCATATCAAATGAAACCACTTCAGGGTTTTCTTAAGCAGCAGTACACAGACGATTGTCTAAAAGTGCTAAAGAACTAAAAAAGCTTCTCAAGAGAGCACTCTCTCATCTCATATTCAATACCGAAAGCTCCTCATCAAATAAATGCCAGGTGCTGAGACAAAACAATATGTGCAGCATGTGTTTTGATAGCCCAGGCAGATGCTGCATCTTTACTAAGTGTCTGTCACAAAGATGTGGGTGTAAACTGCGACCAGCATGCGGCGGACGGCCCTGCCAGGCCCTGCGGCCTCCTCTCTGGGCAGGACGGGGCCGTGGCAGCCATCCTGCGCTGTCAGCGTGATCTATGAATGCTGTAACCTGAGCTGCAGGAGGGATGGAGGGATACAGAGACATTCCAGCCTCTCACGGGCCCTCAGAGCTCTATAGGGGCCACTGGTGCTCACTGCAAACATGCCACTCACTCCAACTGAGATTAATCACATGAAACACCAATTGCATTCTAAAGTTTAGGTTTTTTAGTATAAATATTCACACAGATTTCAATTTAAAAATCTCAATATTGAACCACACACTCTTAGAAAAAAGGTCCTAAAAGGGGTTTATGACCTTTCAGTCATCAGTTCTTAAAAGAATGTTGTTATTTTTTTATACATAACAAGAAATAAATAAAAAATCCAGTGAATTACGATTATAATGAGATATCTATTTAGTGCAGATGAAACAAGTGTTATATTATTGTATTTATTTTATTTTAGCAACATATAATTTAAAATTGTATGTATGCATGTATTTATTTTTAGTAACATGCAGTTTACATAATTTTATTTTATTTATTTTATTTGTGAGGCTTATGACATTGTATCTTTAAAAATGTATCCACAGAAATTATTTGCTCACTCAGTAGCATCAGTATTTTATTTTAATTTATTTTATTTTATTTGCTGAAGAAACCATTTCAGTTTCTTTATTTTATTTTATTTATTCTAAAGAAACACTTTTGGTTTCTTTATTTTATTTTATTTTATTTTATATTTTATTTATGCTACAGAAATTCTTTCGGTTTCTTTCTTTTCTTTCTTTTTCTTTATTTGTTGAAGAAACCCTTTCAATTTATTTTATTTTATTATTTTATTTTATTTATGCCGAAGAAATGCTGTCAGTTTATTTTATTTTATTTGCTGAAGAAACCCTTTCAATTTATTTTACTTTATTTTATTATTTTATTTTTGCTGAAGAAATGCTGTCAATTTCTTTACTTTATAGTATTTAATTTTATTTATGCTGAAGAAATGCTTTCAGTTTTTATTTTATTTTTTATTTATGCTGAAGAAATATTTTCGGTTTCTTTTTTTATTTTATTTTATTTTATTTATGCTAAAAAAAAAGCTATCGATTTGTTTTCTTTTATTTTATTTGCTGCAGAAACCCTTTTAGTTCCTTTATTTTTTAAATGTATTTTATTATTTAATTTAATTTAATTTATTTTTTGCTGAAGAAATGCTTCCTGTTTCTTTAGTATTTTATTTTATTTATGCTAAAGAAATTCTTTCATTTTATTTTACGTGCTATCTTATAGAAGAAACTCTTTTATTGTTGCATTTTATTTTATTTTATTTGCTGACTGAACCCTTTCTGTTTCTTTATTTTTTATTATTTTATTATTTAATTTAATTTACTTTAATTGTTGCTGAAGAAACACTTTTTGTTTTTATTTTAGTTTATTGTATCTCTACAGTCTTAATTTTTCATCAATAGCAGTATGCCTGTATTTGGCTATGGCAATAATAAATCAAATTAATTTTTTTATTTGACACAAATTTATTGTGTCTGTGCCACATGGAGAAAAAAATCAAAAGATATTTAAAATTACCAAACCAAATTATTCAAATATTTAAAAATTTACTGACACTTTTGACCCGAGTGGTAATTAAAGACAACAGCAATTCAAATTCTTCCCTTTTTTTGTATTAAATTTGCATCTAACAACAGAACAGGGTGAATTCAGGGTCACAGGACAATTTTAACACAAGATAACTATCAAAAGCCTATAAAGTCTTAATCAACGGATGACAACGTCTGCTACAAACTATGTATTTTTAAAAATGTGTATTTTTATTTCACTTTTTAATTATTTTAATTGATTTGCATTTATGATTTATGAGCTATGCACTAGTATCCACAAATACTAATGCATACCTTTGTCTCTATATTTTTCTTTTATAAATAAACAAATACTAATGAATACAAAGAGAAGATACTGAAGAGGAAAAGAATGAAAAGGACTGTAAGACATGTAAGAATTTCATGCCTGAGGATGTAAACACTCCCTCTTGTTGTGTTCATTCATGTTTTCCTGAGTGAAGTGCAGCTGTGCCACAAGTCAATGTCTTAAGATGGTTATGTCATCATTTGAATTGCTCAGCTTTTACAAAAAACTGCAACAAGATCAACAAAAAGTTTGCCAAAAGAACACAACTCTTCCTTCCTGCAGAGAAACCTAAAATGATAATAGGAATTTCTGAACAACAGAAACATTGCATCTCATGCCATGGTTGAATCAGTGCTATAAACCGCCAGCAGAGGGTCCTGTTGAGCTCCGTGTCACAGCATGTGTGATACAGCATGACTTTTACAGTAGGGCTGCAAAAATTCAAAACACTATAAAACTGGAGATCTATGGGAACGATCATCTCTCACCGCCTAAAGGTGATTTATCTCGACAGACGAACACAGCCAGACGTCAAACCCACCAAAACACAACTCCTATAACTTTCCTTTCCCTGGCAAAGTTTTTAAGCCTGTATACCTGCATGAGAGTTTTCTAAAATGTTAGGTTTAAATATGCAAATTAGGCCTTATTTAATTAATTATGTGCTAATTTGCATAACTTTCTAGCACATAAATCTAAAAACTGGATGAAGTCAATTTCAAAATTCTTCTTACATTTTTTGGGGTATCTCGTTTTGTCACTATAATTCAGAAAATACATTTATTTATTATTATTATTTTTTTTTTTTGTGGAATTTTTGGGGGAATAAAATGTATAAAATCAAGCAAATTATAGATGAACAAATCCCTCTGTAAAAATCTTCAGGAAAAAAATGATTAAAGTTAGGTGTGTGTAAGTGCTACTGAAGTGGAGATTTATGGCTTAGTGTAGGAGAAAATACTTAAAACAAATATATATTGTAATTGAAATCTATTGACACAAATTGATAAAGTGCCAAAGAAGAAACACTTAACAGTGTCTTTTGGATGTTTTTTTTTTTTTTTACTTTATGAAAAACCAAAAAGCCCAAAATCTCAAACTTGACGGGTGCATGAAAAAAAAAATGTTTCTGCCTGCAGTTTTGCCCCTTAATATACTGTACAAGGCGACATACATTCACAAGACATTACACTTATTTGCAATCACAAAAGAAGCGCGAACCTGAAGCGTGCGCGCTAAAAGTCTGTCAAACAGCGCCTAATTACTGGACTAAGCTATCTTTCGCGTCTGGTTCACTAACACTGTTCAAAACCACACAAGAATTAACTATAAACACAGTTGGTTATGTCTAAACTGAAAGTAAACAGCTGAGACAAAAACGGACGCGCGCCTGTTGATAGACACGTGCAACTCTTGAAGCCACAGAAATAAACATGCTGCCGATTGTCATTAAAGCGACAGTTCACCAAAAAATTACTCAGATGGTGTTCCAAACCTCTATTAAAATACACCTACTGTACCTAAAAATTAAAGTTCGTTTTATTTGTATATTATGTGTAGCCTATTTGTAAGGTAGTATCTTTGTTCTTTTTTTTTTTATAACAAAGATTTAAAAAAAATGACGCCAAATTTAGCCTAAACATCTGCCGAACCTGCAGAACCTTGCAGGGCTTTGGTTTAAAAAAAGGTACATTAGTTTGGATGTGCTGCTCAGACAATAAAATAATAAAATCAACATGACAAAGAATCATGATAAAATCGTGAATCGTGATATTTCTGAAAAAAAAAAATCGTGATATGATATTTTTGCCATAGCGGAAACTGGATAAATCAACAAATAAATAATGGCATGACAACATATTCATTTTATGTCACAATTTGTGAATCAACTAATTAAAAAACAGTTTAGCACTAAATATTGGATGGGATGTTTTAATTACCAGGGTTCCCACTCTAAGCCAAATGTCAAATTCCCTGACTTTCACTGACTGAAAAGCTGAATTTCCATGACCTTAAATGAACGGACCCATCCATTTGCAAGCTTTATTTACTTGTTCAGAGGTTTTTAGTACAAAACCATTAAATGCACTTTGATATTTTTCTGTATTATTTCTATAGAAATAAATGTATGGTTTTTATGCTTTCAGGGGTTAAATGCCATTTTTATTTCTTGGCATTTAGTTTTTGCTTTTTTATAGTTTACTTTTAACACCCAGTCTTTGAAGTGGTCATTTTGTAGCCAAAAATGCTTGGCTTGTTTGCCTGCAATAAAATGGTGCTGAAAAATAACCTAACCATAACAATAGGCAAAAGACATAAAACATTTGATAAATGGAAACTAAAATTTAAAGAAACAACCCAGCTAACAATTTTTGGTTCCCAGAACATTCCCGGAACGTTCCCTGTCTGTTAGCCAGGAAAGTTTTCTTAACATAAATAGAACGTTCTCTTTAGGTTAGGGGACCGTTCCGCAACGTTCTGAGAACGTTCCCAGTAGGTTCCTGGAACGTTCCCCTAACTAACCAAAAGGGAACGTTCTATTTACGTCAAGAAAACGTTTCTGGATTTGAAGATATTAAGTACCATACCATATAATAACCCAGATTTTATCTTTATTAAAGCACCAAATAACAATGACTTCAACCAAATATTGGATTTTAAAAAACAGTTTATGATAAAAAATATATACATTTCAGCATTAGAATAATCAGAATCATCTGCAAAGTTTTAATTAGTTTCCATGGTTATGTCTATTAAAAATAACCTGCAGGGAACGTTCTGGGAAAGTTCTCTCTAGGTTATAAAACAAAACTTCCAAATAACCGGCAGGGAACATTCTGGGAGCGTTTTATGTGGGTTATAAAAACTCAACCTAAAAAAATTAAACTTAAAAATAACCTGCAGGGAATGTTCTGGGACGGTTCTTTTTAGATTAGAAAATTAAACCAAAAAATAACCTGCAGGGAACATTCTGGGAACGTTCTTTATAGGTTAGTAAAACGAGAACCTACAGGGAACGTTCCTACACTGTAAAAACTTAAGTTTAGCAGCTGCCTTACAATTTTAAGTTAAATCAACTTAAGTCATTCAACTCACAAGTTAAATCAACTCATTTTTATTGTAATAAATTCAAATGACTTGTAGTTTTAAGCTGAGTTAACTTAAAATTTTAAGGCAGCTGCTGAACTTAGGTTTTTAAGTTGAATCTGGTGAAAACTTTTTACAGTGTAGAACGTTCTCATTTGGTTCCCAAAAATTAACCAAACGGGAACCATATGGCAACGTTAGGGGAAGGTTCTGTGTTTGATTGGAAACAAAATCCCTGATATTCCATGACTTGGACAAAAGTCTATAAAATTCCCTAACTTTCTATTACTGGAATAGACTATAGCTGCGATTCGCCATTTCTAATCGACTATTCGATTTTAAAAAAATCTTCTATCTTTTATTTTGCCCGCGTCCAGTAACCAGCAAGATACTGGAAGTGGCGCATTTCACGGACGAGAATCCACGAAACGCATTATTATTGTTTTCCAAGGCTGCATTATATATTAAACCCATTTAAAAATCATAATTAAGCATAATTTGAATTTACAAACACTACGATTAAGATAAAATCTTTTTTTTTTTTTTCAATCAAAAAGTTTGTGTAATTAATTGAGTTTTACAGTTTTATTTTTACCGAATTATTTTCCATTACTTCTCTGGATTCCATTTGAATGGTTTTATTACATTTTAATGATCAAAAGCATCTCAAATTAATTGACTTTATTAAAAATAAAATGTTCTTAGATAAAAGTGGCAGATTTTTTGTGCAAAATTAGTTGTTTAGAATAATAGATTAATTCTAAAAAAAAAGTAAAATTCCATGATATTCCAGAAATCCCATGACACATGGGAACCCTGAATTACAGGCCTGTAATAATCATATTCTACTACAGTATTCAATATTCTCAATGCACAGGAAATGTGTAATGACTCCTGCGTGTTTGTTTGTTGTGCTTCGTGAGTCTCAAAAGGCCTCTTAGTGGCGATCTGAAATGAGTTCAGTAGGTGACTCCAAACATTAGTTCTTGTAATGGTTAATCCTGTTAGATTGACAGCAGCTCTTCGGGTTGGAATGGCTCCTCGGCCGCGGGGAACCCGCTCTAGCTGTCAATCCACGTCTAACTCAACTAAAATGAAAGAACTAAAAGGTTTTGCCGCAGCTCCAGGAGTCATGCTTTCTAGAAATAAGCCGATTCCTACAATAGATTCTATAGGGTGTCAGTATGGCCTATTGAAAGAGTAGACCGTAACAAATTAATCTAGAGATCAGGTTACACATTACAGAAAACCACAAACACAAATCTCACAGTCATACAGAGACACGTTTCATTACCAAATCAATTCAATGGGATAAATATGAAAAATATGGCACTTTATGGAAGTGAAATGAGTTGTGAAAGCAGCCAATATAATAATAAGATTTATATAATTCCAATATATATAATTTCGTATAAGCAGCCAATGCCAGTATCTCTAAAAACAGAAAGAAAAAAAAAAAATTGAACTTTATTAATTCCCAGGTTTTAATGAAAATTATATTTTTCTATATTAGTAAAATATTATTATCACTAAAAATATCTCTATAAATATAAATACTAATTAAATGTAATATAATAATATACTTTATTTTTCACGTACACTTTTCATTTAAACCTGGAAACTGAACGTTGCAAGGTGTAAATGAAAATTATATTTTTATATTATTCAAATATTGTCATCACTAAAAATAATATATATATAATTTGTAATGAAACTGTTTGTACTTCTTAAAAAAACAATACCGACAGAGGCATGTCCACCGGTGGTCTTTGACATTTGGACCCCACTAAATGTCCAAGAAGACATTGCATTAATCCTAATTCTGAGATGTTTTTCTGAATCTGTTGATCTGCTCTGATAATCTTTCCACAGCAGTTGCAATAAAGCACCTTTGTTTTAGTGACTGATTCTTCACAGCTCCTGAACATGAGTGTGCTGTCAGTCAGGATTCACACACGTTTATCTGAAGGCCTGTCGCACCAACTCCAGCTTCAGATTTCTCCTGCATCTCTCAGTCTCGCTCGAGCAGCTAAGTGGCCGTTCAGCTTATCGATGGCTTTGTCCCTCAAATTTCTAGTTATTTGATCTGGCCTACGAAAAGGCGTCGGGGTAAATGATGTATTGTCTTGCGAGCAGGTTAGCTTACCTCTCACAGAGCTTTATGTGCCACGGCAGGTGTAAACCTGGCACAGCATCAGAAACAACAAAGAAGATCCGCGCTATGAGTAAAGACGTAACCTCAGCACAATCACCGCTTTATTTCAGGGGTTTCCTCCTACTTTTGAGAGAAAAAAAACCCTTTCGTAGTCTTTATGCGTGATCATTTTTTATCTTAAAGTGAAGCACAAATATCTAGTTTATAAAATGTAAGAAAGATGCACATGAAAAGCAATCACAAATGAGATCTCCTTGAGATTAAATTGAGAACAAATGGAGATATGAAGTCTCCTGCATTTCAGATGCTCAAGAAGTCTCAACAATGTCTCAAACTGTGCTCAGATTTTCCAATACCCCCAAATCTGCAATAAAAAGTTAGAGATTTCTCTATGAGCTCAAATATTTTTCACTTTATTCTTCCAAATGATCTGAGCTATAGCTTTATACTTTTACAGATTGTCAAGAAATGTCTTAAGTGAGACAAAGCTGATTTTTAAAAGAAAGCATAGCTGAGAATTAGTTTCCTGAGCTTTAAAAAAGAAAGATCTGAGGACTAAAATGTTTTCTTTTCAGTTATTAGAACATAGTCAAACTTTATGTAAATATTACACAAACTATACTACATAAAAAGTTAAAATATAGACAAAAATGTTCATAAATATTTTAAAATATTTTTGTAAAAAAAAAAAAAAAAATATATATATATATATATATATATATATATATATATATATATAATTTAAAATAAATCCAGTAAAATTATTTACATAAAATTTTTATAATGATATTTTTTAAATTTTATCAATTTTTATTTTTACAAAAAAAAATATATATAAATCCTTTTCCATTTTACAAAATGTTTATATATATTTAAAAAATAAAATAAAAATAATAAAATTGAGTAAAAACTGTTTATATATGATTTTATAAATTCTCTCATTCTATATATATATATATATATATATATATATATACACACACACACACACACATACATACATCAAATTAATAAATTCCATATTAATTATTAATCACATTGTGGATTATATATATATATTCACTTAAATATTGACACAATTAAAAAAAATACTTTATTATTATTTTAATATTTATATAAACATATATAGATTTTTTTTCATTAAATATTGACAATTTAAAAAATACACTTTTATTATTTTAATAAATAAAAAGTAAATAAAATCTAGTAAAAGTGGCTTATATATGATTTTATAAATTCTCTCCCACTCTCTCTATCTATCAAATTAATAAATTGCTTAATTATCAATCATATTATTGAGGTTTTAAAGGAAAGTGGATTATATATATATATATATAATATACACACACACACACACACTTACAAACCTCAGCAATTTGATAGAATCTAGGGGACATTTTACCCTTCCAGCCCTTTAAACTGGAGCAGCATGAAAGATAATAGTGTTATACATGAGAGCATCCTGTCAGCTGGCGTTTCATTAGGTGTAATTGCTCAACGATTGCTCTGTTTATTAAAGGTGACTGCCATTCAGCGCTGCGGTCAGCAATATGTGACGGAGATGATTGCTGTGTGTGTGTGTGTGTCCGGGAACATCCAGCCCTCCAGCGCTGGCCTAATAAAAGAGCTGAAGAGATTGAGCCATTACCATGTCAGACCTCCTACTATTATGAACCATTAAAAGTGCTCAACCCCTGATTCAGAGCCATTATATTTATTGAATCTAGAAACTGATTGATGTCGTGCTGGCTGAAACACCTCATACCATGCACACTTGCCCCGGCTGTGTATAAAACCATCCTGGTTAGGCTTGTTTTTAATTTACACAGACTCTCACTGTTAATGCACAGATATCCAATGCCAAAAATTAATTTGTGATTTCTTAACAGCAGGTTTCAAATAAACAAAACCATATGTCACAAAGTCTGAAATAACTGCAAATTTTAGCAGCAATTTGATTCTTGTCTGAGCTTAATACATGCTTTGACTCCAAAAAAAGAGAGAAAAATCTAGGGGGAAAAATTATTTACAATTAAAAAAAATTATAATAAAAATAAATGTTTAAAAAAAATTATAATAATTGAATACATCATTTTAACAATAAAAAAAAAAAACAATCTAGTAAAAAGTTTAGTGTGTACATAACTCCAAAAAACAACTTTAATATATTTTTTTAAATATGTAATTTTTGAAAATGAAGAAAAAAAAAAAACTAGTGAAAATGATTTATATACAATTTTATATTTTTATATATTTTATAAATATATATCAAAATTCGTTTTATAATCATTATAATCAGTAAAAAGGATTTATATACAGGGAAAAATATAAAAAAATACAAATTTAAAAAAATGAATTAAAAATGGAAAAAAGAATAAATGTATCTTAAAAAAAAAAAAACAATCTAGTAAAAAGTCTAGTGTGTACATAACTCTCAATGTCAATGAAGCATTCTAATCTACATGTACTTCACTTCACTACAATGACAACATGAAGATAATGTGTCTTTTGATGGCGTTAGATAAAGCTAATGTGGCTAAACAAAAGTGTATTGCACACTCCAGAAAGAGCACGCTAATCACAGTCACACTTCTGCTGCTGTTGACATGTACACAACCAACCTTCAGTCCCACAAATAGCAGAGACGCAGAGTCTGTCCTAAAATGTATATAATGTATGTTTGTTTTTTATATTACCAGATGTAAAATGTAAATGAAAAATTTTAAAATATATAGTACATTAATATCATATTATCATTATATTATCAATAAAACACAGTATAAAAAATCTATTGTAAATATATTTAAGAACATGATGCCACTTTTAAAGCGATGTTTTTGAAATTTGATCAATATTTTTTTTTCAATAATAAAATAATAAAAAGTGTGTGTTTGCGTATATATCTCAAAACTACTTTTTTATATTTGGAAACAAAAAATATTCACACAATTTAAAAAATATACACTTTTATTATTTTAATAAATAAAAAGTAAATAAAATCTAATAAAAAACTGTTTATAACATTTTGGGGAAAAACACACACATATATGTATTATTTATTTATTTATTTATATTTATTTTACATAAAATAAAAATAAAAATATTTCATTTTTGAAAAAGTAAAATAAATCTAGTAAAAATTATTTACATATAATTTTATATTTTTATTTATTTCATAAATTCTCTTTCTATCAAATTATCTACCAAAATACTGAGGTTTTAAAATGATATTTTTAAAATTTGATCAATATTTTATTTTTTTAAATAATAATAAAAAAAACTGTGTGTGTATATATATCTCAAAAATGTTGACTATTTTAATAAATAAAAAGAAAATACAATGTAATTTATTTATTCAATAAAATCCATATTTTTAAACTTAAACTAGTTAATTATATATCATATATTTTAAATTTTTCATTTGAATCTTTAATTTTTACATTTTACCAGATGAAAAATGATTTTAAAAAGTTTCATTTTAATCTTTAATTTTTACATTTTACCAGATTTTACAAAATTGATAAAACTAATTTATGTATATGATAATATTAGATTATTATTATTAATATTATTGATAAAATACAGTATATAGAAAGAGAAAGAAACAGATTTAAGATCCTTCACAATGTCACTAGAACATTTTTTATATTTTTAAACTTATAAAGTTACAATTATATATTATTTAATATATTATTATTTTTATTCTTATTACAATTAGTCATACAAGTCTATTTCTGTTCTATATGTGACCCTGGACCACAAAACCAGTCTTAAGGGTTTTTTAAATTAAAAAATAAGCTTGAAAATTTGGAATCTGAGAGTGCAAAAAAATCTAAATATTGAGAAAATCGCCTTTAAAGTTGTCCAAATGACGTTCTTAGCAATGCATATTACCAATCAAAAATTACGTTTTGATATACTTACGGTAGGAAATGTATCTTAATAGAACATGATCTTTACTTAATATCCTAATGATTTATGCCACAAATACAAAGTATTTTTGGCTACTGCTACAAATATACTCTGCTGCTACTTAGGACTAGTTTTGTGGTCCAGGGTCACATATGGACAAACTCTAACTTAGCTTTGCTTGAATTGCAATTAAATTCAATCATACCATCGTATCAAAGAGTGTGGATTCCGCTGAATTGCCTGAATCATTGTAGATTTGCATTCATTTTACATTCAAATTTGGGGCTAGAGGCCCCAGCAATTCAAGCCCTCCTAACAAGCCCAGGCCTGAACCCCTCTAGCCTTTTCCTCCAGAGTCTCCGAGCTGGTAGACGTGCCCTGGCCCACCGCCCTCGGAGACGCGCGGGACAGTGGACCTGCTGGGAACAGACAGACAGGCAGAGCAGACAGTCTCTGGCCTCCCCCACACAGACCGTCCAGCGCTCCATTGATCCATTACTGCAGGCAGCTAACTGCATTTACATAGTGATCAGATAGTGACGCCTCTCTTTGAGTTGCAGCAGGACAGAGGGCAGGGTAATGACGGCTAATAATTACTCCATTTAGTGAAGGAGGGGCAGAGACACCGCTTAAGAATACAGCGCTGTTAGATCTGTCAACATGCAGTTGACGTTCAATTCTAAAGAATCCGTATTGGCTATATATGAAAAAATGCCTTCACTGCTTTTACAGAAAAAAACTGTTAGTTGATAGTGTTGGTTATATATGATGGTTATTTTACTGTTCAGGTTGATTTTACACTACAAAAATGCTGATACTTTTATCCAAATAATTCAGGGTATATATTTAAGGCACAGTATACATTTTAAAGATATTTTTCTTGGGAATTGAACCTATGAATGACATAAGGGAGACCATTAGTGCAACATCTTACCATCATGGGTTATTATAACTAAAAAAAAAAAAAAACTCAATTTCAGCTTTTTTTTGTTCTTTTAATAGATTTGTAATTATTTATTTATGTTCAACTTGATACACTAAAATAACTAAAATTGAAATAAAATAAATAAAAACGATATATTTTTGTAATTATTTAAATAATAATAACAATAATAATAAAAAAAAAAATCTAAAACTATTCATAAAAATATATAATTATCTAGCAACCACTGGGATTTATTATTTTTATTTATTTTATTTTATTTTTATTTCAGCTACTTATCAAGTAGACATTTCTCATTTTTATTTAGCCTAACTTGATGTACTAAAATAAATACAACTGAAATTAAAAAAATATATATTTTTCAATTATTTAAATAATAATAATAATAATAATAATAACAAAAAAGGAAAAATAAAATAATAATAAAAATAAAAAATAATTAAAAACTATTTATAAAAAATATATTTTATTTTTTATTTCAGCTAGTTACCAAAGAAACATTTCTCATTTTTATTTAGCATAACTTGATATACTAAAATAACTAAAATTGAAATAAAATAAATAAAAAAAACTATATATTTTTCTATTATTTAAATAATAAAAATAATAATAAAAACTAATTAAAAGAAAGATTAAATAATTCCTACATTCTAATCAAATTAAAAAATTAATATTATGAAATATTATTGTAGTTAAAATAATGGTGTTCTATATTAATATATATTAAAAAAAATAATTTATTCCTGTGATGCAATGCTAATTTTTTATTAGGCATTACTTCAGTTTTCAGTGTCAAAAAAAAAAAAAAAAGTCAGTGCTTAATAGTCTACCAAACGTAATGAGCTGTTGTCTAAGTGGTCTGTGGTTGGACCTGAAGTTTGATGTGCTGTATTTCTGAGCGTGGCCGGTCCTGTCAGGTAGCTCACAGTGGGAATGAGCCGAGTGAAAGACTAAAGCGCGTTGTCAATGGTGTCGCTGACCCACAGGATGAATGTTTGGTTAGGCTTAACCTGCTGAGAGGCAGCAGGGGTTAAAACAACTACAAGAACTTAAAAGATCTCTCCCATGTCAGCCTCAAAGAAACGAGAGCACAGCTGGGCCTCAATGGCACAAACACACTCATAAATGTACAGAGAAATCTTACTTGGTAATGATGTGTTCTGGTCCAAAACGTGCATGTAGGAAGATTTTAAGGCAGAATAGACGCACTCCTGCTGTCAAAAGGTTGGTAGCATAATTTGGCTGCCTTCTAAGAGACCTTGTTTTGGCATCTTACAATGCATGGTAACATATATTGCATTCAATACCAAAAATGTATAGATAAAAATATTATATCTCATTAAAAATACTATTTCACCCTTAATATATAATATTTTTTTTTTTACCCAATGTCCCATTTGATTGTATTGTTATCTAAATTGAAAACTATTATAAATAGTTTTCGACAACTGAAATAAGATATAAATGGTACATTTAAAAATTGCACTGAAAATGAGAAATCTTGCCTTAGAAATTCAAGCTAAACAGAAATAAAAGGATTAAAACTGCAAAAGCATAACAAAATCACTAACACATACACTTAAACTAAAAATAAAAACTATGTACTAAAATTACTAAAACTTAAGAAATTCAAGCTAAACAGAAAATACAAAAGTACTAAAAATAGGAAAAAGAAAATTAAAAAAAAGAAATAAGTACTAAAATTAGTCAAACTAAATTTAAAATGAAATTCAGGGTAAATAGAAATGTAAACATTAAAAAAGCAGAACAAAATGGCTAAAACTGAAACAAGTACTAAAATTATTAAAACTAAAACTTAAGAAATTCAAGCTAAAAAAAAAAAGTAAAAAATAAAAATAAAAATAAAAAAAGCATATTACAAAATGACTAAAAGTTAAACTAAAAATAAAAACTGAAAGTACTAAAACTAAACCTAAAATGAAATTCAGGCTAAACTGAAATAATAAAAAAGTAATAAAAACATCCAAATTACATAAAATGATTAAAACTAAAAAAAAAATTAAAATAAAATAAAGTACTGAAATCATTAAAACTACACTTAAAAAGAAAGACAGGCTAAATAAAAATAATAAAAAAGTAATAGAAACAACAAGTGAACACAAGAAAATGATTAAAATAAAATGAAAACTGAAATAAGTACTAAAATTACTAAAACTAAAACTTAAAAAAATCACTAAAATCTGATAAAACTGAAATCACTAAAAATTGAAATCACTAAAACTACGCTTAAAAAAACTCAGGCTAAACAGAAATAATAAAAAGTAATAAAAAACACAAAAGCACATGAAATGACTGGAACTAAAAATTGAAATAAGCACTAAAATTACTAAAACTACACTTAAAAAAATCAGGCAAAATAGAAATAATAAAAAAGTAATAAAAACAACAAAAGTACTTAAAATGACTAAAAATAAAAATAAAAACTAAAATAAGTACTGAAATCACTAAAACTACACTTAAAAAGAAATTCAGGCTAAATAAAAATAATAAAAAAGTAATAGAAACAACAAAAGAACACAATAAAATGACTAAAATAAATTGAAGACTGAAATAAGTACTAAAATGACTAAAACTAAACTTAAAAAGAAACTCAGGCTAAATAGAAATAATAAAAAAGTAATGTAAACAACAAAAGTACATAAAATGACTAAAAATAAAAATAAAAACTAAAAATACTAAATATAAACTAAAAATAAAACATTAAAGCTAAAAAATAAAGTAATATAAATGACAAAGGCACATAAAATGACTAAACTAAAACATTAACTAAAATGAAAACTGAAATCAAAATCAAACTCCATTAAAAATATAAATAAAATACAAATAATATTAAAATAACAATGCGTATAGCATTCCAATAAATCACCTATGAGGTTCCAGTTCATTTAGGATGCTCCCTTAGAAGGGCAGCTGTCTATGTAAGCAGTATTCAGAAAGATTACTAGGTTTTGGAAGAGAGCAATAATTTGCTCATTCAGAATAACTGATCATTCATATTTTTATCAGAAGATGTGTAAGTGTAATCTTATCTTAGTTTAATACAAACAAATGGTTCTTTAAAAAACACCAGTAAACTATTATAGGTCCCTTTATGAGCAACTGCAAATCCAGATCTCTTTAGTTTAGATTGAAACGTCTGTAAACTGTTTTATGAGGAGCCACATTAGTAATCCAACACCAGTTGGTTCTTTAAGACAACAGCTGAGAATGCTCGTCTCTCACTCTTCTTCATCATACAACATCCCTCTCTATCTCTGGTCTTCCTCGTGGATGGCAAACCTTCACACTCAATGCTATCTGAAGCTTCAGTCTGCTGTGTTTCATTCATCCGATGCATAACGCTTCTTTCTGAACTGCTAAAAACAGGCCGCTCATCAAAGCTGAGCGTGGCCCATTTGAAGTGAGGGCATGCGAAACCTTCGTGGGATGAGCTGTCAACATCATCCGTCTCTCGCTCACAACTCACTCACTCGCCCGATATGATGTCATGGGAATGGAATGTGGTCACATGACAACAATCCTGGCCAGAACGGCAGGAAATTATGTTGTTTTGTGTACCTAACAACCATTACAACACATGCAACAGTGACAGAGATGCATACTCAAAAATGGGCGAATTTAACCCATATTTATGCATTTAATTATTCATTTGCATTCACATTTTTCTCAATATGTTTCTATGTTCCACAGTAGATGATTGTAAAAGTACTATAGAAATACAATGCTATCATGCAGATTGCTACACAACAATGGAGAGATTAAATTAAATGCATAGGTTTTTTTTTCTTTTTCATTTCATTTTTTTAATTTTCATTTTTGTAAGTCGCTTTGGATAAAAGCGTCAGCCAAATGAATAAATGTAAATGTAAAATGTAAATTTCATTTAAACTTTTTTCTTTTTTTCAGTCAAAAACAAAAAATTTTTTTTTTTTCAAAATAATAATAGTAAGAATAAAAGGCACATTATTTTATTAATTTAAAATTATACTATAAAAATGTGGGTAAAAAAAACATTTTTTTAATCGTTTTAAAATAATCTTTTTATTTAGCAAGGATACATTAATTTGGTCAAAAGTGGAATGCATTGTTTTTGGTTACTTATTTATTCTTTTTTTTCCATTGAATTTTAACTTTTTAATTTTTTTTGGTCAAACATTAAAAAATACAACAAAAATACATTCTATAAAAAACATTTTCAAAATAATATTAGTAAAACTGTACTACAAAAATGTGGGTCATTAAGATTTTTTAATTAACATTTTTTAAATTGTTTAAAATTAATATTTTTATTCAGCAAGGACACATTTATTTGATCAAAAGTGACAGGAATGCAAAACAATTTTGTTTCTTATTTTATTTTTCAATTTATTTAAATTCCAAATTCCAATTACAACAAAAATAAATCACATTTTGAAAATAATAATAGTAAGGAAAAAATAACAAAGTTTTATTAATTAAAAATTATACTATAAAATGTAAGTCATTAAGATTTTTTTAATTAACATTTTTTAAAATGTTAATGTTTTTTGTTTGTTATTTATTATTTTATTTTTCATTTCATATACTTTTATTTTCAAAAATCAAAAATTATTTTAAAATTATACTACAAAAATGTGGGTCATAATTAACATTTTTTATATTGTTTAAATTTAAATTTATATTTTTATTTAGCAAGAACATGTTGATTTTATGTGACAGAAATTATATTTTTCTTTTTTATTTCATTTAAACCTTTTTACAGTGAAAAATCATAAATTACAACAAAATAAATTATTTAAAAAAAAATCAGATTTTCTAAATATTAATAGTAAGAAGAAAAATAAAATTATTTTGTTTATAAAAAAATATATTATAAAAAAATGTGGGTCATTACGATTTTTTTAAATTAATATTTTTATTCAAAAGCGACAGTAAAGACATTAAGAAATGGTAAAATATTTCTATTTGAAAAAAAAAAAAGCTGTTCCTTTAAACTATTTATCAAAGAATCCTGAAAAAAAAGATGTAGTATAATAATACATGTTTCTTAAGGAGCAAATCAGCATTTCATAATGATTTCTGAAGGATCATGTGACACTGAAAATTGCTAAAAATTAAGCTTTGCATTACAAAAATAAATTACTTTTTTAATTATTTTCAAATAGAAAATAGTTATTTTCAACTGTAATAATATTTGTCAATTTTTTTCGCCAAATAATAATGTAGTTTTCAAGTTTCTATATGTACACTACGGTAGAACAATGTGAATGCAAACAGAACTGAGCTCTTTTTCATGTAATTCATGTAATTTTGGTTCCTTTAAACAGGACTCAAATGTGTTTTAAAAAAATCAGTTTATCAGCAGATTTTAGTTTTTCCTCAAATTCATCGAGCCCTTTGATGTCGACCACAGGAGGAATATATAATAATGAGTGTTATGAGGATGAGCACCTTATCACAGTAATTGACTGAGGGAGTAGGGGGGTCACTCTCTCATTTAAGGCTCTTTCTTCTCTTCTTTAGATTGATAGCGGATTCCTCTGAAGTCCGGCCCAGCCTTGAAGTGCAGGCTGGATTAGTCCCGAACACAAAGGGTGTGGTGTGGTAGAGGCATGTCTGGCCTCTTTTGAAAGGGTATCACTTAGTCCCCTCAGCAATGGATCATCTAAGGCTTACACGGGCCGGCAGAGGACACAACATTCGCAGACTGATGCATGGCATTAAGGGAAAGGTTTGGGGGTGGAGGTCTTACTCTACCTGTGTGGAAGAGCACTGGAATGCAGTTAAGACAATGGGAACATGACATCTATGTGTGTCTGTAGGCCGCATTAACCATATTTTGGGGACAAATTTGTACCCAAAGTGAGCTAAAGCTGACAAAATCCTGCCAAAGCTATTTTGGGTGACGTCCTCATTTGTAAAAAATGTAAATAGTCATTATATTGTATGAAAAATGTAAATACATAAATAAGTTGGTTAAGTCTCAATATTTATAAAAAGCTGTATATAAAACAGCAGAAGTCTATGCAATGTCACCATTTGGATAGCTAAATAAACGTCTCTGTGATATTGATTATATTGACACATCCATCATATTAAAAGCACTACTTAGGTCATATTTAATGTCTGTATACTGTCATATTTATTTTAATGACACATACTATTCCTATAGAAATCTATCTTTTTTATTATTTACATATTAAATCTTATAATAAATGTAAAATAAATAATATAAATATATAAATATAAAATTAATCTCACAAAACACACACACACACACACACACACACACACACACTTACTTTTTAATTATATTAAATCTCTAAATTCATTATATATATATATGTGTGTGTGTGTGTGTGTGTGTATATATAACAAAAAACTAATCCCACAAACCCATATCCATTTCACTTCAAAATAAACAATAATATATATTAATATCTTATTATTACTAGTAATACATTTTTTTATAATATATTTTGACTTATTTAATAACATATATTATTTATCTAAAATAATATATATTAATCTTATTAGTAATAATAATAAAGTATTTAATAATATATTCTGACTTATTTATTAATATATATTATTTATCTAATTATTGCTAAAATATGTTTACTATATATAATATATATAATTAAGTATACTTTAAATACACTTTTTTTACACATTACAATTACATCTTATATTCATTTTACTTTCTTTAATTCTCATTAGATAATAAGTATTGTAATACAGCATATATATTATATAAATATGACTTTTAAATAAATACAGTAACATTTATTATAAGTTTTATATTAATTATAAAAAATACAAAATGTAAATGTAAATAAATATACAATGATAACAACTGAAGTATTGAAATTTTAACGTACAAACGAAGTATTTAAATTATATATATATATATATATATATATATATATATATATATATATATATATATATATATGTTCATAAGAACAAGTTCTGATTTCTATTTATTGTATTTTATTTTACTTTATTTTTGTAGACAAGTTTCATGAGATTTGCCGCAATACAGCAAAATTTGCATCGAAATTAACCTAATAATGATGTCCCAGTGGTGTGTCCTGACTTCTCTACAGGTCTTCAATTAAACTCACCACCCATTCAAATCTTTTTAAGCAGTACAAAACTCTCTCTTAGTGTATTCTGACACAAGCCGCAGAGAAATGATGTCTATACTAAGACCCGTCCTCAAAGGGACTGTCAAAATACACTCAGGTGTCTGACAGCAGTGAATATGTGAGGACTGGCCTTTCACAGTCACACTGTCACTCACCTTGTCAGACTGGATCTGTACATTTTTGACACACAAGTCACCAGCGTAATGCTAACATGCTTCTATGTGATTTCTAAGCTGTTCTAATTGGTTTTCTAATGCATAAGTATTTTTTATTTTTTTTGAAAAGCAAGACAAAAAGTGTAAAAAGCACATTTTGGCTATTTAATGTATGCAATGGTGAAAAAAACTGGCAAAATACATGGGGGAAAAAAACACGAAAAACCATGTTCGGTAATCGTCCTTCGGCCCACTGGGCCCAGTGTTTCATTTTGTTCGGCTTCAGCCAAGAATTTTCATTTCAGTGCATCCCTAATTTATATACTTTTTTTAACCTCAAATGCTCATCTTGTCCAGCTCTGCATGTACTCTGTGTATTCTGGTTCAAGACAGTTAGAATATGTCGAAAAATTCCCATCTTATTTTCTCCACCATCTTCAAAATCGCCCTTCATCGCTGTTTTACCTTTTTTGTAAAGGACGTTCAACCTTCTTTGCATGTTCTTTGTAAACACTGGGTCGGTACTTCTGCAGCAATGTAAGACAATTTTAAAGTTGGAGGAGAAAATGAGATGGGAGTTTTTCGACATGCGTTAAATGCCAAAATACAGAGTTCAGGCAGAGCTAGACAAGATGAGCATCTGAGGTTAAAAAGTATATAAATTGTAAAATTTTTTTTTTTTTTTTAGAAAATAACCAATTGTTTCGCTAGATAAGACCCTTCTTCCTAGTCTGAGATTGTTTAGAGCCCTTTGAAGCTGCATTTAAACTGCATTTTGAAAGTTCAAACTCCACCATAGAAGTCCTTTATATGGAGAGAAATCCTGAAATGTTTCCCTCAAAAAACATAATTTCTTTACGACTGAAGAGGGACATGAGCATCTTGGATGACAAGGGGGTGAGTAAATTATCTGTAAATTTTATCTGGAAGTGAACTTCTTTAAAAATTCCTTAATGATGAATTTTATTCTTAGAAACACGCAGCTTTTTCACTTCACAAAATGTTAACTGATGCACTTGAGGGATCACTTGTGGATTATTATGATGTTTTTATCAGCTGTTTGGACTCTCGTTCTGACGGCACCCATTCACTGCAGAGGATCCATTGGTGAGCAAGTAATGTAATGCTACATTTCTCCAAATCTGATGAAGAAACAAACTCATCTACATCTTGGTCTGAGGGTGAGAAAACTGTAAGCTAATTTTAATTTTTGGGTATATAAAGTGTTACCAAGAACATGCATCACTAAATGAGTGAACAACTTCTCTCACGACTGTAAAACAGTCAATGCAGACTTTATACTCATCACAATCAATCAAATAAAATAAACTTTTCCACAGCATAATGCTGAAGAGCTCAGCATGAGGGTGTGAAAATACCTTGAAACTGCCTTTTTCCACAGCCATTTTTTCATCCAGTGCACACAGTATTTCCCAGTAGCCATATATCAGTCCTATCACACACCAATATTCCCAACACAGTGGCTAAAACCTCCCTAAATCATTTTGCATGTCAAGTGCTGACAGCTCAGAGAGCTTATACGGGTCTGGCTCGATATAAACGCATCCATATGGAGGCTGCCAGGCCCTTCTCTGGATCTCATGCCATTATCAGCCCATACATTACCTCTTTTATGGGCCCAGTAAGGAGTCTGATGAAACCATCCCAGAGTCATGCCAGTGGATGAGCATTATCCTCAGATATCAAATGTATGCTTCATGTTTTTTACAGAGCTGCGAGGAGCCCGATGTTCCCAGCCGCGTGTTGCGGCCTTAAATATTTAACTTCCTCCAGAGATCTCGATATGCGATATGAGATATTAGCCTCCTAATTCCCGCTGACTGGTACAAGCAGATGTTGAACGTCAGGTTGGATGAAGACAGAATAAGTGTCTGAACTATCATGTTCTCCAGGTCAGACGGGGTCGGTTTTCATATCGCGCGTTCATTTGGTGATAAAGCTGGGTTACGAGGCTGGACACGTTGTTCGGGATCCAGACACAACATTTACTGTATTATGGGTTTGACAATGATGAACAGAGCGTAGGACGACTACTGTAAGTTATGGGTCTGTTTTGATAGAGTTGACTGGGCAGTAATGGTATCATGTTCATGCATCAAATGCAAGATAAAACGGTCAAGTCAGGTCTTTCCAGTGAGGTCATGAAATCATACACAGATTTGAATCTTTAAAAAGTCTTTATATTCATGTTTTATCAATAATTCATCATCCACATTGACTTCAGGGAGTCTATTAATGGAACTGGATAGATTCTAATGACATATGCTTACATGATTCAGATTAGCTTTATACAAATAAAAATTTTAGGAATTTCATTATTACATTTGTAATTATTTTGTAAGTATTATAATTATTAATATTTATAAGTATTTTAATAAATATTTTATAATTACTTTATTTAGAACTGTATTTGTTTATGTAAAATATTACATAATATTAATATTTACAACAACAATGTAACATTAATCTTTCAAGATTTTTATCATATTCAATATAACAGCTATATAACTATATTATATAACAATATTATATATAACAATATTATTATAATTTTAATTTTATAATTAACTTTCAATTATTAAAAAAAAACTATTTAATAAGCATAAAACATTACAAATCTTGTAAATCATTTTACTATCGATTACATTCATTAGTACATAATACAATATAGTAGTACATATATATATATTTATATATATAAAATAAAAAAAAATGTATAAAATGTTTCATAATGAAGTCAATCAAAACTGTTTAATAAGTAAAAAATGTTCACATATATTCTGACCAATTAAATAAATACATTTAATATAAAACAAATTAAATAAATAAATTTAATATTATTCTAAAATATAGAAAATAATCATAAAAAGAATGCGTATAAAATAAAACATTTATAAAATGTTTTATAAATAAATCATTCAAAACTGTTTAAGTATAAAAATATTCTAAAACTATATACATATATATATATATATATACACACACACACACACATATATATATATATATATATATATATATATACACACATATATATGTATTATTATTATTTTTTTAAACCATACAGGAGTTCACATATAAAATATAAAATAAATTAATTAAATAGATTTAATATTATACTAAAATGTAGAAAATAGTCATAAAACAGAATGAATATAAGACAAAACATTTTGATAAAATGTGTTATAAAATATAATATAAGTATAAAAATATTCTAAAACTATTTTTTAATTTAAACCATACAGAAGGAGTTTGCATATATATTGACCAATTAAATAAATACATTTTATTTTAAATAATTTAAATAAATACATTTTATTTTATTCTTAAATATAGAAAATAGTAATAAAAAAGAATTAGTATAAAATAAAATAAAATTAAAACCATACACTGAAAGGGTTCACATATATTTTTACAAATTAAATAAAAAGATTTAATATTATTCTAAAAGATAGAAAATAGTCATAAAAAATAATAAGTAGGTGTTTCCACTCAACTGACTGCTATAGTGCATTTAGCACATTTCATTGATTGAATTCCTATAAATGCAAGTCAACCGGTTTAGTCCAAAATAACCATCTCAAAGACTTTGTCTTGACCTAGGATATACTTTTTCCTGTTCTTGTGTCCCTAACAGGTAAAAGCATCTGTCAGCTAATGGCAATGGTGTTTCACACGTCCTAAAGTGCAACACTATCCCCCAGTTACTCATCAGTTCGGTCTCAATCTGCGAGTCGCTGAGTGACTGCACTTCCTCAGGCCGAGTCTTATCAGTAACACGACTCCTCAAACTCTGTTTATCTTTACAAACCCACGTTTAGCACCTGATCTGTGAACTTTTTGAGAATTAAAAATCACGAAGCCACACAAACAATAACATTTTCCACATCATACCAGATTTGACTAGATTTTGATAGAAAATGCACTGATTTTAATTAAACTGTGCATGATTTCCAGTCCCACAAACCCCTTACCTTACATAGCATCCTTTTCCCGGGATTCTTGTGCAAGGATTAGGTGTCAGATGTCAGTAGAAAGTGATATTTCCTCTTCCTGCTCTAGGAAAACAGGATTAGATTAGATTAGATCAGATTATCAGATTGGATTAGATTAGAATGATCTTAGTCAAACCTCTTGCACTAAAGTCTCAACAGCACATGTTACGATGAAGCTCTAATTTAGGTTTCTGAGTTTAAACCACTCATTATGGCTTTTCCTCACAGGAGGAGGACTAGAAGAACATCAGCGCTCTTTGAGACCCCCACAGAGAGGCATGCTGGCCAATCCCTGCCCCAGGGCATCCTCACCTCACATAGAGGAGCCTGGCACCTGAGAGATGGGAAAGGTGAAGGGTGAGGACCCCCAGGGGCCCGGCGGTCAGTCTGGATCTTCAGCAATGGGGCAACACCTTCAGCATACCTGAAGTGTCCATCTGTGGGGAAAATAGGCATGATTTACTACATGACATAGATTAAGAAAGGTCAAGAAAATAAAAAAATTGCATAAATTCTGACTACTTACACTACCAGTCAAAAGTTTTTGAACAGTAAGATTTTTAATGTTTTTAAAGAATTCCCTTCTGCTCACCAAGCCTGCATTTATTTGAATCAAAATACAGCAAAATCAGTAATATTGTATAATATTTTTACTATTTAAAATAACTGCTTTCTATTTTAATATATTTCAAAATGTAATTTATTTCTGTGATCAAAGCTGATTTTTCAGCATCATTACTCCAGACTTTAGTGTCACATGATCCTTTTGATTCCTTTTATTATTGTTAAAATCAATATTTAAAATAGCTGAGAACATTTTTTAATAGAAATTAATACTTTTATTTAAAAAGGATGCTTAAAATTGATAAAAAGTGATAAGGACTTTTAAATATGTTTCAAAAGATTTCAGATAAATGCTGTTCTGAACTTTTTAATCATCAAAGAAACATGAAACAAATCTATGCAGCTGTTTTTAATACAGTACACTAATAAGAATAATATATATATAATAATAAATGTTTTTTGGGCAGCAAATCAGAATATTAGAATGATTTCTGAAGGATCAAGTGACTGAATTAATGATGCTAAAAATCAGCTTTGAAAGCACAGGAATAAATTAGAATCAAATAGAAAGCATTTATTTTAAATAGTAAAAATATATCAGCATTTTACTGTTTTTGCAGTATTTTGGATCAAATAAATGCAGACTTGGTAAGCACAAGAGGCTTTCCTAAAAACAAACAAACATTAAAATCTTTATACTCAAAATGTTTAAACTTCAAATCAAAAACTTTTGGCTGGTAGTTTATGTTGTCTTTTAAATGCAAGAATAAAAATCCCCCCCCCCCCCCAAAACATATAATAATAATAATAATAATAATAATAATAATAATAATAATAATAATAATTGTTAACACTACAACAATTTAACATTCCTACAGTTATTGGCAAGAAAAAAGAATACAGTTCATTGAATGCACTTATATCTTATTTACTTGTTTGTTTATTAATAAATGAATGAATGAATTATTGACAACATGCCCCAAACAGTTACACTAACTGGGGCAAGTTGTCACAGTGTAATTAAAACATCTTATTATAACGTAATTTAAACAATAAAACAATAAAAATGTATTTGGCCAACTAATATTGTAATTAATAAATTGTATAAAGTAATTTTAAACACATGACAACTTGCTTGCTCTAATAGGATGACAAACCATTCGGCTAATGTTTACTGTCATTAGCAACTTGCTAGATAGCTAACCTGAAAAAAATATGATGACAGCCTGCTCAAATTTTAGGTGAAAGGACAGAATTCGCAAGAAATCACCAAGATCTCACACCATTTAAAACTATGTTTTAAACGAACATATAAAACGACTGTTAGGGGGAAAATAAATGTCTGTGCCTCTGATTGATCTTGAAAGAAATCATAGCATCTGAGGTAAGTAACCCCGCTTTTTAAGCCTACCTGTACGAACATGTTGTAGCCAACTAACCTTCTTCATGCTATATTAGCATTAGCGAATTCATATTATTGCTATTTTAGCATCGCTAGCCGCTAGCGTGAGGTATCGATGACTTCGGTATCAATCTGTCTTTTGGACGCGACAGTTTGCACAATAATTAATGCAAATGGACAGAAACCAACGATTATGAAAAACAAACGGACATTTATTTTTTATTACTTTAACTATTCGTACAGTTCCTCTTGTGCATTTATGAGAAATGCGTCAAAACTACAAGGGGAAATTTGAATTAGGCTAGGCCTATTTATTTTTGTCGTTTTGGGTCAGTACGATTAACTGTTTCGTTTTAATACATAAATAAATAAATAAAATATGTCACATGACCAAAAAACAAATAGAAGTAGCCTATAGACCCTCACATGCATAACATATTGATTTATTTTATTAATACTTGCTAACACTCAGTCTACATCACAAAGAAAACAAGTAAATAAAGGCATTTTCCCCATTAAAACATTTCTTAACTTATAACTTGAGGCGCTTGTAGTCTAAAGATTGTTAAAACAACTTTTTTATTTCATTATCTTAGACATTCTTAGTTATCATTGACCCTTATAGTGTTTCATACATTAATAATACCTGCATGTCATTTGGTCTCATTTATGTTCATTGCAATTGCATGTTCTTCTCAGTCCAGATATATTGTCACTGTAAGAATCCATCCTGCAATAGTGGAACAACAATGTCCTTTGTTAGAATAAAGACACACTGAGGGAAATACGCTTTGATTGTTTTCATTTTGTTCTATGTTTTCACTAGAGAGCAGCAGGGTGTCTCTGGTAATGCCAGATCCGTTTGTGTTCCAGCACCGTGGACACGAATCTCCTGTCAGCTCTGCTTTATTCCAGACAACAGAGCCAATTCAGTTGTATTGGAGTTACAGTATGTGTTTATTTTCATCTACTGCTTTAATATGGGACCTGGAGTAGATTGACTTTGAAATAAGAATGAGCAGGAACCAAAATAGCCAGAAAAACCATATAATATTCTGTGGCAAAATCCTCTAAAGTGAACTTCACTACTAAAAATCAAGATTCAAAGTAGAACAAAGTGATTTTACAGTCTGATGCCGTACTGTAACATAAATTGAAAATTGTTCATAAAACTAAAGTGCTTTACATAACCCAGAAATGTCCATCTGAAGAACGTAAACTATGAACTATTAACTTAAAAAAAAATGCTTTTCTTACTTAGATTTTTTGTCTTGTTTCCAGCCAAAATATCTAAAAATTCTTAAATCAAGAAAGATTTTCTTCACGAGTAAAAACGGTTGTCTCGTTTTCAGAAAAAACAAGTCAAAATTAAGTGTGTTTTTGCTTGAAACAAGCAAAATAATCTGCCAATGGGGTAAGAAAAAATATCTTGTTTTCTGTTTCAAATAAGATTTTTTTGCTTACCCCATTGGCAGATTATTTTGCTTGTTCTAAGCAAAAACTCACTTAATTTTAACTTGTTTTTTTTTTTTTCTGAAAACAAGAAAATAATTTTTACTCATCTAGAAAATCCTTCTTGATTTAAGCATCTTTAGACATTTTGGCTGGAAACAAGACAAAAAATCTAAGTAAGAAAAGCATTTTTTGCAGTAAAAGAACCATATGTGACCCTGAACCACATACAAAAATGCATTGTATGGTTCAAAATTGTTATTTTATGCCAAAAATCATTCGGATATTAAGTAAAGATCATGTTGCATTAAGATATTTTGTAAATTAACTACCATAAATATATCAAAACTTAACTTTTGATTAGTAATATACATTGCTAAAAACTTCATTTGGACAACTTTAAAGGTAATTTTCTCAATATTTAGATTTTTTTGCTCCCTCAGGTTCCAGATTTTCAGATAGTTGTGTCTCGGACAAACCACACATCAATGGAAAGCTTATTGATTCTTTTTAAAAATTGGTTTTGTGGTCCAGAGTCACATATAACAACTGAAGAACCTTAGAATCAGACATAGTTTAAAGAGTGAAGATAATATATACTTAACAACATCCTAGATAACAGGGAATGTTCTCAGAACATTCTGCCAAGGTTCTCTCAAAATTATGAACATTCTTCCAGTAGCATTAATAGAACGCCTGTTCTGTTATCTGGTCTTCAATAACGTTCTGAAACATAATTTATGCATTGTTCATGCAATGGATGTAGTTACAAGTTTTTAGACAAAAAAAGTAAAATTCGCCAAAGGTTCTTGAAACACATTTTTTCCAAACACCATCAAATAAGCCGACTGTAAATAAAAGCTCCCAGACAAACAGCTGAACTTTTGAACTCTCCAGATATGAAGCTGTGTGAACATGTCGAAATCGGATGCATGCAAAGCGACAAGCGGAAAATGTCTCAGTCTCACCTACTGTTTTCATGCAGCCCAGACTGCTCGTGAGTTAATGGTAGACTCTCTAGATGAATCGGCGGATCATATAAGGCTATTTACACCATCGCCCAATTGAGTCGGTGCCATTCAACACCAGAGCTCGTACTGTAAATAAACAGGCTGAAAAACTTCCCAGAGATAATGAGGACATTGAAGAGTTAAATGTGTCTGGCTTTTGCAGAAAGCAATTAGGAGAGGACACAGCGGGGGCACGGATTAATTCAAACGCTCGATTAAACCTGAAATTCTTTTGATAAATAATTGTCAACTCAATATGTTTGCTGGAGTTGAACTTTTATGGGAAAAGGATGGGTCGCTAGTTAAATTACCTTGAAATTTTGGATTTCAAAAAGACTTTTTTGAACACATCAACATAAATTTCTTCTGTATAAAACTAAACTGTACTTTAGTGCACAAGCTAATTAAAAGTTGTCAGTAAACTGCCTGTTTGATTGCAGACATCCACAAACAAGCTATATAATAACAGCCATCCACAAAAAAATAATTGCAAGAGCCTGTAAACAAACTACATAAACATGCAAACATGTCTTAATTGCGGTTGCAGTTTGGTGCATCTCTGCGGCCACCCGCTGATCGCGTGGGAACACACTGAGATGCATTATAGGTGTTTGTGTTTGTTGTGCCATTGAGCAGATAATGAGAAAACATCATGCATGCAACAGCAAATAAACAGAAATGGATGCTACAGACATTTCAGATAAATGTTTATTTACAAATCCAAAACATTCAGTTTAAATAAAATATATCTACATTTGCTCTACAAAAATCAGAAGGCACTTGTTATGGTGGCCTAGTGGGATATAGACATGTGTGGACTTGTTAAGTTTTACAGTTAGCATTTATTCAAGCAGAATAAATGCAAATTATACAATTTGCAAGCCCACTTGCTGATGCATCCCAAAACACCAAACAGTCTGAATGAGGATGAAAAATCAATAAGAATAGATTGTCCATGTACTCACAGAGCACATTAGAAGTTCACAAACTTTAAACTTCTGTTCCGTCCCTGTTGTATATAAGATTATTGACACTGAAATGGTTGGAGAGCGAGTTGATCAAGCCACTGTTGTTATGGGATGCTGAATAGTAGTTGAGTCTGTTGGTGTTGAGGTGGCCTGGTTCTGATGGAGGGGCAATTTCATGTCCAGACATGCCGTGCGTAAAATCCCCCAAGTGTCCAGAACTGACGTCTCTGCTTCTGATCCCGTTGCCGTTTCCAGTCATTACCGAGTTCATGTTACCGATAAAGTTGTTAAAACACGGGCTGTGCTCTGCGGACGGTGAAGGGGACGATTTGGGTTCGCTAGAAGTCGGAGAGTTCTGGAGGCTCGGCGGGGACGCGCTCATCAGACTCGCCGTGTCCGCCAATTTAAGCGCGTCCTCGGATTTTACCGACAGGGTGCTTGCGTTTCCATCAGCTCTTCTCTTTCTCTTTCTTCTGAAGTTGCCGTTATCAAACATTTTCTCGCAGTTAGGATCCAAAGTCCAATAATTTCCTTTACCTGCAAAAATAAACAGGAAAATGTGTTAGCATTGCTTTAAAATCTAATTCCGCGTAATTACGCACTTACTTGATATATAAATAAAGAACATTTAAACTTACCAGGGTCATCCTCATCCCGTGCGACTTTCTTGAAACAATCGTTCAAGGACAGATTGTGCCTTATGGAGTTCTGCCATCCGGCTTTGCTTTTCTTATAAAAGGGAAAGTTGTCCGCGACATACTGATAAATCTGACTGAGCGTCAGTTTCTTATCCTGCGCGTTCTGAATAGCCATCGCAATCAGCGCTGAATAGGAATAAGGCGGTCTAACCATCTTGAAAAGTTCTTGCTGACTTGTAATGGACAGCCACCCGAGATCTGCGCTTCCGAAGCCCGTGGGCGGGGGAAGAAACTGCCGCTGGTTCGATCCAAATCCTGACTGAATGTAAGAGCCTCCGTTCGGGCCTGAGAGGTATGGAGACGAGGTGATACCCGGGCTGTTCATCCACAGGTACGGGTTGGCTGTAGCTGAGGTGTATTCGCCGAGTCCGTAGCTGGAAGGATGCGCAGGTGGCCTCTGCGCGTGGTGGTGGTGATGGTGGAGGTTCTGTTGGTACATGCTGAAGTTAGTGTCGCAGTACACGGTCATGTCCAGGATGTCCTGCGCGTTGTGGTGCTGGAGGGGACTGGTCTGCTGGCTCGACGGCTGTTGCCCGAACGCGTTCATAATCCGTTCTCCCTCTAGAAACATGAGTTTCTCCGATCAGACCTGAGTGTGCTCGTCTCTGAGGGTTTACTCGAGAGTGCCTGAGTGCGCGTCAGGGGAGGGGTATTTAACCTGTCCGGGCCGCATGTAGTGAATGAACTGTGGGGTTGGCAACCCCTCCCACTGTCACACTTCTCCTCAATTTACTTCATCCAATATGCATCAATCTGGCGTCGAGATAATTCATGCGATAAGCATTTAAGACTTAAACTGAAAAAGAGCTGTTTAACTAAAAATTAAAAACATGTAAACTTATTAATTTAAAAAAATAAAATAAGTTATAGATGAGTGGTCAAACTTTTAATGCCTCAATGTAGGGTTTCTGTGTAGATACAAACTTTAAAGTCTACAAAAATGTAAAATTTAAAATAATTACAATAAAATAGTTGTAATATGCCTGGAGGGGGAATAAAAGATATTGGCCTACAGTTTGTACGGTAGCGGGGCATGTTGTCACGTTGTTTACGTTGGAATCTGTCATAACAGGTTCTTATCAGAAAATAAGAAGTAAAACATTTATAAAACGAAAAGCAATTCATGAAACATCAAAAATGTAAAACGCAACAAAGCGTAAAACCATTGTTGCATACATTTTTAAACAAGTTATAGCCTACTTTTTCTTTTTTAAAGCTGCCTTTAATATTGACTGAATTCTGAAGTCAACGCGGTTTAATTGAAGCTGTATGAAATACTCGGTTTTTAGTTTGAATTCGATAATTGAAACCAACATAAAACAACTGCTAGACCCTTATTTGTAGCCAACAATACGTTGTCATGATCGATTTTTCTTTTATGCCAAAAATCATTAGGATATTAAGTAAAGATCATGTTCCATGAAGATATTTTGTAAAATTCCTACCGTAAATATATAAAAACTTAATTTTTTCTTGGTAATATGCATTGCTAAAAACTTAATTTGGACAACTTTAAAGGCAATTTTCTCAATATTTAGATGTTTTGCACCCTCGGATTCCGATTTTAAAATAGTTGTATCTCGGCCAAATATTATTCTATCCTAACAAACCACATCAATGGAAATCGTATTTATTCAACTTGTATACATTATATAATCTCCGTTTAAAAAACTGACCCATATGACTGGTTTTGTGGTCCAGGGTCACATTTGTGTAACTGGACTTTTGACTTTTGACAAAATCTCATTACTGATGACAACTCCAGTCCATTATCCCCTATATGTGGTCTAAAAATGTAATTGTAAATAAAATAAACAACTAAATGTTTTTGTGTGGAAATGATGGTGATTATCAATTAAATTATAGGTTTAGATGGACAGAATTGTAATGATGTATTATCATCAGTTAACATGAAATTAGTCTGATTGGACGAAACTCCCCCCACCCCCACTCTATGTAAATGTACAGTACATCTTATATCACGCGAACTCAAGTGTTCTCAAGAAGTTTCGCTAAAATTTACAAATGCATAAGGCAGAAGAATCCAAATGAACTGAAGTGGGCAGTTTTTGGTATTAAGCTTTCAGTTATTAAAATTGAGCATTAATGCATTAGGCCTATACAATCAAGTATACATCATGCAGTTATTATAGGTCTCAGACTTGTACACTTTGCTTCTGTTCCTTTATTTGTTATACATTTTTAAAATGCACAGGACATTCATATGACGAGAACAGTAGAAAAAAAGTGACAAAATAAACTATTATGGTCTATTCTGGAAATATTGGTCTCATTTTACCTATAATTTAATGATACTCATAAATATATTCTGTTAAATATAAATTAATTTAAAAAATAATTTAAAAAAATTCTTATACAGAAAAAAGTTTTATTAGTAATTAAGAGTTATTAAAGTTATTAAAAGATTTATTACATATAGTTTAATATTAAACAAACATTTAGCCATATAACCTCTATTAAAAATGGGAGGATAAAAATAAAATAACTAAAAGAAATAATGACGAGGCTATTATAAGTTTACAATCATGTGCATGTCATTCACATTATACGGGCCTGGTGAAGGTGACTAGAGATGCTTCTCTATCGCCACCTTCTGGAGGACATTAACATTTCAACCCTGTAAAATAAAAAGACAAAGATGCAGTAATAAAAAAATATGCATAGTGTTGTAGAAAATTAACTTTTAAGCTTTCCCCAGTATGTTTTTCATCCTTTGACATGAGAAAAGTCTTCAACAGAGATTAATTGATATCTTAACCAAACATAAGACATTGCAGTAGTATAAAATATTAAATAAAAAATAAACCAACACACATTCACTTAACTTACAGAGTATGATACAATTTCAGTAATAAGGGCATATCAAAATTAAATTGTACATCTTTTTCCTGCCATAGCCTATACAGTTGAAGTCAAGCGTTTACACATACCTTGCAGAATCTGCAAGGTTTTTAGCAAAATAAGAGGATCATACAAAATACATGTTTTTTTATTTATTACTGACCTTAATGAGATATTTCACTTTAAAAATGTTTACAAAGTCCACAAGAGAAAATAACTAAATAGATAAGTAACGAAAATGACCCAGTTCAAAAGTTGACATGAATAATCCACAGCTGTTTTTTTATATTTAGGCAAAATAAGAAAAATGTAAACATCTTCATTCTGTTCAAAAGTTTTCACCCCCTGCTCATAATGCTTTGTCTTTTTTTCTGAAGCATCAGTAAGCATTTGACCCATCGGTAATAGTTGCAAATGTGTCCCTCAGTTGTCCTCAGTGTGAAAAGATGGATCTCAAAATCATAGTCATTGTATGGACTCATGAACAACTTTCAGTAAGCAAAAAAAAAAAAAAGCTGTGGATCATTCAGGTAACAACACAGTATTAAGAATCATGTGTATGTAAACTTTTGAACGGGTTCATTTCTATAAATTAAAAATTTTCTCTTGTGGACTATATGTAAACGTCTTTTATATGAAATTCAGTACTAAATAAAAAAAAAAAAACATGCATTTTGTATGAAAAATAATTAACATTTTGAAGATTCTGCAAGGTGTATGTAAACTTTTGACTTCAATATGAAAGGTTTTCTGTAATAGATTTGAAAGGAATTTAACTTTGTTACCTGATATTATGTTTCTTTCTGTCCTCTAGGGTGAGTAAGGAAGGAGGAGGATCTTGTGAGACCGTTTAAATCTTCATGAATCATTTGAATTTACCTCTTCTGTAAGCACTGAACTCAAACCACAATCAAAGGCACTTACCAACTTACCATGAATAAACAAATAAAATCTTTTATTTTTATATTTATGTGCATTCCTTCCATGACAGGTACAAGACAGGGAACTCTGGTCTCAGGGCTGCTGGTACAGGAGCACTCAAACCACGTCATATGAGGTGACCTGGAAAAAAAAAGAGTAAATTATATTAAAAAAAATGAACAGATAAGAGCAAATAATCCAAAAAGGAGAAAACATTTTTAAAGAAGATAGTCAACTCAAAAATATTTCATAAGGTATTAACAACATTCTTTTTATTTGCACTCCTTTCATCATTGGAAGATGAAAGGGAAATCTGGTACTAAGCCAGACAAGGAGCTCTGACACTAGGGCAGGCATGAGAGGAGCCTGTGGGACCCAAGCTCCACATCTGGGCAGCCGTTGCAGGAAACCTTTGGGATATTCATGGCAGGAACCTTTTGGGACCTCTTGTATTGGTGCAGCCAAGAGTATTGGAACTGCATGGTCTTCATTCAGAAAACATTTGTTGTTGAGTTTGGGACAGCCATGAGATGCAGCCATTATAGAAACTTCTGGGACCCGTGGGCTTACATCACATGGATCATCTGGGACAGCCATCTGAGAATAGACTGTGGCATGAATCTGAGTGGTCATTACTAGAACTTCTTGGACCCAAGCTGACTTTGCAGGGATCTAATTGTCAAGCTTTCGAGAGTGTGCGGTTATGACAAGGAACTTGAAGTCCAGGCAGCCATTACAGGACATTCTAGTACCATGGCAGCAAGACTGGAAGACCTGGGGCACCATAGCAGGAAGAAGTTTTGGCTTGTGGAGAGCCATGAGAGAAACCGCTGACGAACCAGGGCAGTGTAGCTCTGAGATGAGGATGGCCATGGGAGGTACCTCTTGTGAGCAGTCCAGATGAGATATGGACCTCCTGGACTGATTCAGTCATATTGTGGAGGTAGTGATGGGACAGGGACATGCACATCCCCAAGCGAGCAGAACCGCCAGACGCAAGTTCTGCTGCTTCAGGCCATGGCGCAAGACGCAACCATGGCCTGCCAGGCCCCACAAGACGCAAAGGCTTCCGGAGGGATAGAAAGCCTTCCTGCCAGCCCGCAAGACGCAAAGCTGACAGGAGACTTTTTGGAGACGTCTGGGGGGCTGGAGGTCCTCCACGACTCAGATGGAGACCTGAAACAAAACACAAAACATTGGCAAATACACTTCACTTCATAAATCAAAATGAACAACTAATTCAAATATGTAAAACTGTCTGAACTTAGGCTCAGTACCTTAAGTCCTGGTAAACGATCTTCCCCAGAACAAGCCGCCACTTGATGGAGGAGACTCAATCGACAGCATTCTGTGCAGAAACATGGAAGAGACATCTGATTATGATTCAAAGCTTTTACATTTATGCAATTTAGTTAGCTAAGATCTAAACAGACTTCTTTTTTTAAATGAAGATCTCACCTCTCTCAAAATCTATACACATACAACACATCCCCAAGCAAGCAGTACCGCAAGACGCTAGTACTGCTGCTTTAGGCCATGGCGCAAGACGCAACCATGGCCTGCCGGGCCCCGCAAGACGCAAAGGCTTCCGGAGGGATGGAAAGCCTTCTTGCCAGCCCGCAAGACGCAAAGCTGAAAATTCTTTCTGCTGCTTCAGGCCATGGCGCAAGACGCAACCATGGCCTGCCGGGCCCCGCAAGACGCAAAGGCTTCCGGAGGGATGGAAAGCCTTCCTGCCAGCCCGCAAGACGCAAAGCTGACAGGAGACTTTTTGGAGATGTCGGGGGGCTGGAGGTCTTCCACGACTCAGATGGAGACCTGAAACAAAACACAAAACATTGGCAAATACACTTCACTTCGTAAATCAAAATAAACAACTAATTCAAATATGTAAAACTGTCTGAACAGGGCTGGAGGTCCTCCACGACTTAGATGAAACAACACAACTCATTGGCAAATACACTACACTTCGTAAATCAAAATTAACTAAATCAAATGTGTAAAAACTGGATGATCTTAGGCTCGGTACCTTAAACCAGTCGTGGCAGAGGATCTCCCCCAGACAGAGCCGGCGCTTTGGTTTAGGCTGCAGAAGGTTGCAGACCAAACGGCAGCAGTCTGTGCAAAAACACAGGAGCGATATATGTTTAGTTGTAAGACCTGATCTGGAAGAACATTTCTATAATTTATCTTATAATAAAGAGCTCACCTTCTGAGAGCCCAGGCTCCGACCAGAGGTTTAGTTCGGTCTTCTGCAGGTCCTCGCCAGTTGGAAAACGGCCGCACAGCATCGTGAACAAGACGACCCCAAGAGACCACGACATTGCTGACTCCCCATGGTACTTGCCCTTAATCCTGTACTCAGGAGGGTAGTACTCCAAGGTGCCTGGAAGAAATACATTTCATCTCGTATGCAAGTTTGCATTACCAAAGCATATTTGAGAGATAATACATACCATACAATGTCGTGTATGCTGACTTTCTCATGAGGTCCCCACACCCGAAGTCAATTAACTTGACTTCTAGGGTGTTCTTGCTCACGATGAAGTTTTCCAACTTCACGTCGCCGTGGAATACACCACGGCGACAACTGGTGCGAGCCGCCTGCGTCACCTGCCGCATGATGTGCCGAACTAAACCTTCGTTGAGCCGGTCTCCGTGGCCCTCCAAGAAACTGGCGAGGTTCTCGCAGGGCGACGGACACTCGAGGACCATGACGTAGTTGTCACGCTGGTCCTGCCAGTCCAGCAGCTTTATAATCCCAGGCGCAGTGGGTCCCTTGTTGGCCAGGAACGTAAGGGCAATCTCCAAGGGTAGGGGGTTTGGATGATCAGGCTAGAACATGGACAGTTTTAAAAGGGCTCATCTATTGGAAAAACAATGTGGTCTGTGATTAAATAGTGAGCGAGTGCACATGACTTACAATATTAAGATATTCCATGTCGTTGGTCTTCATGACATCCTTCACTGCCACCTGATTAACAAAACAAAAGTAAAATAATTCACATGTGCGTAGAGGTTGTATGATCCACTCATTAAACTTGAAGATTATGGACATAATAGTAAAAACTCTCTTATTTGTACTTACCTTAAGGCCATCCTCCACACGTCTGGCTTCGTGAACAACGCCAAACCCGCCTACCCCCAGACGATCACCAAGCTCATAGTGGCTCATGATGTCATCTATTAAAATAGACATAATTGCATTTGACACTTTTTATGCTGTTATTTTCAAGGGGAAATTAAATAGGCTGGGTGAAGGGAAAGCACAAAAGAGACTAAACTTTGGAGACAATTTTAAAAAAGCTTGAAGTTATTATTATATGTGACCCTGGACCACAAACCCAGTTTTAAGTAGCAAGGGTATATTTGTAGCAATAGCCAACAATAATAAGGGTCAAAATGATAAATTTTTCTTTTATGCCATAATCATTATGATATTAAGTAAAGATCATGTTCCATGAAGATATTTTGTCAATTTCCTAACATGAATATATTCAAACTTATTTTTTGATTGGTAATATGCATCGCTAAGAACAACAACAACTTTAAAGGTGATTTTCTTAATATTTAGATTTTCTTTGCACCCTCAGATTCTAGGTTTACAAATACTTGCATCACAGCCAAATATTGTATATCTTAACAAGCCATACATCAATGGAAAGCTGATTTATCAGCATTCCTATCTTTCAATATTCAAAATGACCCTTTTGACAGGTTTTGTGGTCCAGGGTCACATATCTATAAATTTTCATAAGGATTGTTTTTAATATTTCGTTATTGAAAATCATCCAAAGGGACAGTGTTTAGTTATGTAATAATTATGAATACTCATATCAATTTTTTCATATCATTTACCATCAGTGCTGCTGGCTGGCGATGCTGGCTCAATGAGCTGCACCTCAGTCTGACCCCGGCGGATCATGTTGAGGTGTTTTCGGGCAGCTCTGAGGAAAGAGGGTAGCCTCCAGGACCTCTTCTTCCTCTTCTTCTTCTCCTCCTCCACCTCACTCCATGCCTCCCTAAGCCCCTCCTCTCTCCTTACCTCCACCTCCTCACTCCGTACTACCTCCTCCTCCTCCCTCTTCTCTGCGCGTCCCCCTAGGGCATCGACAGGCGGCACATCGCAAGTATGAAGATGTTGCTCCGCCTTGTCGGTGCCGAGTTTTGGGGGTGTACTTTGATGGTAATCGTACACCTCGCCATTTACCGGAAAAACTCTCGAATTTCGCTGTCCCATCGCTAAAACTCTTGTTTTCGACCACTACTACAAACCCACAAAATGTTTCTCAGAATTCCGCGGCTTTATATACCGCGGACGCCAACATTCTAAACTTTTCAAATGCGTTCTATGGCGTCATAATGACTTCGGGTCAGGAGAAATGTCCAATGATGTATGCAAATTAAAGTGCATATTTTTTTTTATAATACAATAAAAAATAAGCTAATTAGTTTGACAAACCTATACATCAATATAATAATAATAATTATTATTATTATTTATTTTTCTGACGCAAATAGATTTAAAAAATGTTGTAACTTTTGTCTTTACCGTCAGTTTATAAACAAATATGTGTCATAAACAAATAAACGGTTTTTGGATTTCCCCCTTACTCCAAATGAATGCTTAGTTTGTGGCTTATTATTATTGATGGGAAAAAAACATTGTTATATATTAAAATGTAAACTTTTATTAACAAAAATAATAAGGATAATATATTTTACCCGCGTTGTTACACATAAATGATTATCTGGTTTTGCCCTTACTTTTAAAACGATCGTAATTTGGTTGATTATTATCATCCTATTAATTAAAACACATCAGCCATAAATTAATACAATGGCAAATTTGCGTATATTATTAATATTAACAAAATGAATGAGACAGATATTGCTTAGTTGGTGGTTCATAGATTGTATTTATTTACTTTTGTTTTTTTAATGAGAACACAGCAACAATAAAGACAAACTGACGTATTTTATTAAACGAAGAAATTAAACTTTTTTTTAAACGATTGTGCATTCAAATAATTAGTAGTTATTCCTGGATGGGATGTTGAGAAGGTGTACATTACCTTTTCTAAAGTCTCTAATAAGGTAGACTAGATCCCACACTATTTGATTTAATATTTGACTTGATATGACTAATTACGAAAAAACATAAATAAATAAATCTAGCATAGTGTGAAAAATGAGTATATGAAAAACTGATGGTGGACACCATTTTAATTCAGTAAAGTAGTCTAAATAAATAATACAAATATTTTTAAAATAGCAACACGCTGGAAATAATATTAAGTGAATGTATGAATTCAGGGTAAGCAGTGGTAAACAAATCATAACAGACAGTATGCATTTAGGAACATATGCTGTATTAAGTATATACTTAAACTAAAGTCTGACCAGCAGATGGAGCCATGACTTTATCATGATCTTTGATACTGAAATCTGACAGTAATTGCTTAGGTTGAGAAAGTGACACTTTCTCCGTCACTGTAATAAAGGCATGAGAAAATACAACAAATACAAATGTCAACACCAATCTAAAACCTTAACATGTGCACAAATATCCTTTAAAACGCTTTACATGTTTGTGCACATTAAATTAAAATTTGAAAAGCATTTATAAATGTGTGTATTCGAGCATAGATGAAAGTGTTTTAATAATAAACATGACATTACGCGCGATCTCAATTTACCAAACAGTCTGCGGTCATTCAGTATGTAGGCCAACTGTATATGTGGGCTTTTTTAATATGTACACTGTGGCAATGTCACTATTATGCCATGTCAGCAATTTCTGAACTAAAAAGCCTGTGTGTAATCCATAGGTATAATCAGATAGCATTTCATGTAAACTAAAAAAAAAGGGTGTTGAAACAATTTTAGCTTACAAGTTACTGGTCAAAAATCATTTTAAAGTAACACATTGAATTTGGCACGATTTTTTAAGTAGAAATACTAAACTATTATTTTCTTGTAAAACGTACTCCAATATTTGTTTATTTACAATTTTACAGTTTTAGTGTCACTAATTCTCACTCTAGTGGTGAGTAAAGGCACATATACATTATATTTCTACATTAAATTCACATTATAGAGATTTTTAATTTACTGTTAGTTACAGTAACCTCAGAATGTACATCAACCTTTTATAAGGAGAACAAAATAGCAAAATACTTAACTAAATAATAGCTCCATAAATGATCAAATACTACAGTTATCCCATACTACAAATGCATTAATTCATAATTTTGTATGACATTCCAAATCAAGCAGGATTTTCTGTACTTCCAGGTTGGCACTAAACACAAAAGTGGGCAAAGAAAAGACAAAACCTTTTGACTATGGGGGCATGTTGTCACAAGAGGTCAATGTGTGTTTCGCGAACTGCATCATTTTATCTTGAGAAGTAATGGTAGAAAATAATTGAAACATGACAGCTATAGCCAGGAAAGACAGTAGTTGCCATAACATCTCAGCAAGAAAAAGTTAATATTACAGCAATTATTATGATTTTCTAGCGAACAGAGCCATAGAGAAAGAACAGGTTTACTTCCACTATTCACATATTGCAGATCTAGGTTAAACTCTTGCCAGACATTGTTTGCTTGAGAGAACACATGAACATTCACCTTCCTGCAAAGTGACATTCCTCATCTGCAGACACCGGTTTTCACATAAATGACTTGGATTTACCTTTCATGTTAGGTCTAATTTTTAGATTGATGTTATTCTCTTTTAATGGCAGGGATATTTGATGCAGGAGATATAATGATTTGAATTGGAATTTCTTTCCTTGTATGTGGCTGATATTATGGCTGTGTCTTTTGGATTCTTCTTAAGGTCAATTTGACGCTGCTTGGTAGACCGTACTTAACCAGCTCCTGCTGTAGCTGAAATAAAGATTGACAGGCAAATAAAAATGTCTTGAATCATCTATTAGCACAATAAAAACATGCAATGTTCCATAGTAAGTGCAACTTACTTTTTCCAAAACAGGCTCAATTTTTCCACTCTCTCTTAGGTCTGAAAATGAAGTAACTCTCATTTGAACTCCTAAGATATTTCCTAAGAGAAACAATGGACACACATACTATGCTTAATTAATTACAGGAATAGCAGGTACATTGTTTTGCACAATTATTGGGCATGTTGATATTCTGGTTATTTTGCCAATTCCAAAGCACATAAATCTTACTAAGTACTATTACTATTCATTTTGCATTTAATCATTTATATGTGATATATAATTGTCCATGAAGGCAAGAAGTAAAAAAAAAAAAAAAAAAAACTATGTATATTCAGGTGTGCATAGCTATTAGGCACATTTTCTTTTACAGATAATATGAGCCAAAAAAGAGCTTTAACTCAGACTGAAAAGGATGCAATACTAATGCAATAGAGAAGAAAAGACACGTCAACTGCAAAAGAATTAAGAATTAAAGGAGTAGTTCACTTCCAGAACATAAATAAACAGATACTACCTACCCCCTTGTCATCCAAGATGTTAGTGTCTTTCTTTCTTCAGTCGTAAAGAAATTATGTTTTTGAGGAAAGCATTTCAGAATTTCTCAACATATAATAGACTTCTATTAAATATTAAATATTAATATAGATATTAAAGCAGAAATGCAAATAAATAAGTAAGTAAAAGTTCACGAGCATTTTGTTGTATTATCTCTCAGTCCTGGGCGTCTAAATGAAAAGCGCTCTGCAAGCGCGTTCTCTCTGTGTTGTTTCTGAAACTAACGTAATCACTGTAATATGCGCGCACACTTAAAATCAATCGCGGCTGGCTTGACCGTGTTTTTCTGAAACACGGCTGGCTTTACCGCAGTGATTTGCATGAGACGCTGCTTTAAAAAAAATTATAAAAAATACGGGACAAAACCCGTCCCGTATTGATTCAAAAGGGACGGGTGGCAACCCTCCTTTAACGTCCTATTCACTCCATTGTTCCTCCTCACATCCCTCCCAAGAGCTCATCAAAACAACAGTGGTAAGTTGGAACCATTCTACAAAAACGGTGAGTAATGGCTTCTTTTTCTCTTGCTATTGTTGTCTGCACTACCTGCCACATGTATAGCTTATCTATCTCTGTCGGCAGTGAGCCTTATACATGTGATAAATGCAAGAAAATAGCTAGGCTGACAGAGAAGATTTCAGACCTAGAGACACACATCCAAACTTTAATGGAGGTTCACGAGTTCGCTCTTGCATACAATAAACAGCGTAAAAGTTAAGCGTGTTTGGCATGCTGTCCGGGAGAGGGCTCCGAGCTCGGTAGTCATTCCCGAGCCCGGGGCACTCCCCCTGCCCAGGGAGAGGGGTCCGAGCTCGGCATTTTGCCCGAACCCAAAAGCGCTCCCCCTAGCTGGAGGTGAAGAGAAAATAAAAAGGGGGGGGGGGGGGGGGGGGGAGGGATGCTGAAATCAGAGATAACTGAAGGTAGGACTGCTTGGTTATTTAAAGGGACTGTAGTAATTGGATAGGGAGTGATTGCTGATGATGAATTGGCCGTGTTAATTATCTGCGCGAGCTCCTCCTGAAATTTGTTAATGAAACATCACATAGTAAGAATGTGAGGGACTTAGATACGGCTTTGGATGTGACTAGCTCAGGGAGACATGCAAATTGTTCGGTTCCGGTAAATTCTGCATCAAAGTGATGATATCTCAGATCATTATCTAGTCTCGTGTATACTCCAGAAATCTAAAACTGTAAAACTAACTCCTCGCTATAAGTACGGTAGAACCATTACTTCTACCACAAGAGACTGCTTTGTAAGTAATCTTCCTGATTTATCTGAATTCCTCAGCATAGGAAAACTTGATGATGCAACAGAAACTATTGACTCTCTTTTTTCTAGCACTTTAGATATAGTTGCTCCTCTGCGGTTAAGAAAAATTAAGGAAAACAGTCCGACGCTGTGGTATACTGAACACACTTACGCACTGAAGAGAGCACGATGAAAAATGGAACGCAGCTGGAAGAAAACAAAACTAGAGGTTTTCCGTACAGCCTGGCGTGAATGTAACATATCCTATAGAAAAGCATTAAACTCTGGAACTCGCCCAAACTCTGGAACAATCTACCTAACACTGTTCGGGAGGCAGACACACTCTGTCAGTTTAAATCTAGATTAAAGACCCATCTCTTTAACCTGGCCTACATTTAACACATTTCATAATCCAAATCCGTTAAAGGATTGTTAAGCTGCATTATTTAGGTCAACCGGAACCAGGGACACTTCCTATAACACCTGATGTACTCGTTGCATCAGAAGAAGAATGGCATCTACGCTAATATCAGTATCTTTCTTTCTTATTCCGAGGTCACCGTAGCCACCTGTATTCCAGATCAGACGGTCACTGCAGTCTCCCGGATCTAGTCCGTACCCATCAGCACCCAGAGATATCCTCTACAGCCCTGAAAGTCAGCAGAGACCACATCAACTAGATGAGCCCCAGAGACAGATCATCAGTGAAGACCTCATCACCTAGACGGCCATCGACGCAAGACAGCGAAAACCACATGAGTCCTCTCCAATCTGATTTTGTGGCAACTTGGAACTCTTGCATCTACATTAATATTAGTCTGTTTTTTTTCTTATTCCCAGGTCACCATAGCCACCAGATTCAGTCCGTATCCAGATCAGATGGTCACTGCAGTCCCCCGGATCCAGTCCAATCCAAGAGCAGATGGTGGATCAACACCTAAAGCCGAATGTCAGCGGATACCGTGTCAACTAGTTGAGCCCCAGAGACAGATCATCAAGAAAGAGCTCCTACCCTAAACGGCCACCGGCACAAGGCCATGGGAACCAGATGAGTCCTCCCCAATTTGACTTTGTTGCAATATGGAACTCTTGCATTATTATTGACATTTTACTTTATTTTAATACTGTAAGGTTGCTTTGACACAACTTGTATTGTAAAAAGCGCTGTATAAATAATCTTGACTTGACTTGACCCAATGAGCATTTTGCAACTTCTAGTATTGCATCCTTCTCATCTCATGGTCACTTAATATTTTTTTGACTTTTTTGAGTTTAATCTAATTTTTGGCTCATTTTATCTGTAAAAGAAAACATGCATAATTATGCAAACCTGAAAATAATGAATTATTCACTTCCAGCCGTCATGGACAAATATATTACTTAAAAATGATTTAATGCCAAATTAATAGTAGTTATTAAGATTGATGCGGTTTGGAATTGGTAAAATGTGCTTGGAAAAAAATGACCAGAATATAAACATTCCCAATAATTATGCACATGGTCTATATGCATGTAAACATATAGTAGATTAATTTGTTTTCATTTGAACAGATTTAGAGAAATGTACAGTAGCATTACATCACTTGCTCACAAATGGATTTTCTGCAGTGAATGGGTGCCGTCAGAATGAGTGTCCAAAAAGCATAAAAACATCACAATAATCCACAAGCATTTTTGTTGTAGCATTTGGCAGATGCGTTTGTCCAAAGGAATTCAAGATCATTCAAAATACAAATTCTTATAGTAGCGTGCATATTCTTTGAAAACTGTAGCAATGACTTTGGCATTTCAGTGCCAAACGAACCTTGACATTATTCCAAACAAAACAAGTGAAAAATGCTACAGATTATCATTTTTATCACAACTGTGTACCTTGTATGTTTTGATCTGGTCCGCTGTCCACCCTGAAGGCCCATCGGCCTGGAACATTGACATTAGTGGAGTTCTTCAGGTTTGGAATTGAGCTCCCAACATCTGACTCAGGAATTTTAAAGTAGGCCGTCGAGTTTATTGTATCATATCCAGCCTGTACAAACAAGGAAATCAATTATTAAGAGAAAGAGATTATCAAGATGAGATATTGGCATATTTGTTCCACTGATATAGAAGTCATATATTACCTGCACCATATTATACGCCACAGCAATGTCACCATAATTCATGAGAATAAAAGCCAAATCACCACCCGAGATTAAAACCACTTGAAATGACGTTTCCTGAAAAGTTGAGGAAATACTGAATGTCACACAGCTCTAAAAAAGTATCTTGTATCTTAAGCCTGTAGTAGTTATATCAAACTAACTCACTGTGCCAGAGTGATAAAAGTATGCAACTCTATCCCAAGTTGCGACCAGGACCCAATTAGCCGTAAAGCTCAAATCAGGGAAGTACTGGTTTATATCCTGAGTGGCTTGAGTGAGAACACTCCCGCTTGAGTACTGCTGATATGAGATGATGCCATTGATGCTGACATCAACGTCAGTCCAGAGAGGAGCGATAATGTCTTCACTTCCATTGATGGGAAAATAGTTAACAATATACTGTGATGAAGACTGTTTGAATGTAAGATGTCCGTTACTATTAACCTGGATAATAAAATATATTAGTGCATGACAATTTTTAATCATTCAACATTTGCATTAACCTAAATAAATTCTCACATATATTCGGTTGTATATCCGGCCGAAGAACACGAAAGGACTCCACAGGTCGACTTGAGTAGAGTTTTCATCCTCAATGGCAATATTGACAGTGTCTCCTGCCACTGAACCAAATGGATAGAATATTGCCGGAGCTGCAAGTAAATAAATAACATTAACCTCAAGTTTGCGTTAACTTAACATTTACTTTGACTTTTTATAGTTTAGTAGTTAATAATTACCGCTCTGTGCCTCAGTCACCCTGCCTGTTAAAGAAAAAGATTACAGTTGAATACAATGCTTATATTGCCTATACCACATTTTTAAGGATTATATTCAAGTAGATGTAAAAACTCACTCAGTGACAAGACAGATACGAACACCAGCAGATAATGTGAAAGTGGAAATCTCATGATCTATCTTTGGATAAGATCTTAAATCCCAGAATGCCACAGAATGCTATAATTTCATACAGAATGACTAGAAAAGCACAAGAGAACAAAGCCACATGAATACTTTGATTTTAAAGTTATATTTTGACTTGACAAATACATGTCTCTTTAGTTTATACCATAAAATATCATATTAAATATACATCTTCAGAAAATAAGCTAAAGACGAACCATAGACAAAAAGTTACTAGTAGTTAAAGACTACTCACCTCAGAGTCAGACAGCTTCATGTGGATTACATGTCTAACCTTTCTTTCTTTAGGGTAAAATTTTGCCCTGGTTGTCATAGCACTGAAGGGAGGGACATGTTCAGTGAATGCATGTCTGAACTTTTCACAATACAACTTGATGCTCAAGCTAAAAAACAATAAAAGTGAAAGAATTTCCTCTTCTATTTATAACACCTCATAACCCCATACCAGTTCATCCTATTGAAATTGAGTATGGGTGTATTGTGCTAGACTAAATCAAGAAACCTTAAAGGTTTTGCTGTAAAGAAAAAAACAATATAGCAATTGTGTGGCACTGAACGTAAACAGCGCAGCTGAACCAAACAGAACTTACAAATTTAGCTGATTATTGTTGCTGAATACGGTCAATTATTATCAAATTTTGGGCTGTACTAATCGGTCGGACCGGGATAAAAACATCTGGAGTACTTCTAGACTGCCAAGAGTTATAACCAATAAAGAAGAAAAGTGCAAAATACTGCCTTGAGGAACAAAAGGTGTTTGTGATTGGCCAAACTGAAACAGAATTTCCAAGTCAAGAATCTTGGCAACATTTGTGTTTGCTCGTATCACTTCCGCTCAGGTTGGTGAAATACTGTATTAGCTTAATATCTTAATTAATACTGCTTGTACGTTTCTTTACCATAACTTTAGTTTGTCAAAATATTGCGCCCCTTCCTGCCTACTAAGTCCTTCTCTATACGATTTAGCAGCTTCCACATGTTTTTTTCTGTGGTTTAGACAGCATAAATTAGCAGAAAGACGTATTCAGTAGTGCATTAACCATGCAATGCTGTTGTTTACATCTGAGTATCGCCAATATGGCAGTGTATCCGGGTAACTGTCCAAACTGTGACATAAATGCAAACCCTCTTTAGGAGGGGTGCCCAACCCTATTCCTGGAGATCTAACTTCCTGCAGAGTTTAGTACCAACCTTAATCAAACACACCTGTCTGTAATCATCAAGTGTTCCTTCAGCTCCTAATTAGTTGGTTCAGGTGTGATTGATGAGAGTAGGAACTGAACTCTACAGAAAGGTAGATCAGAAAGGTAACAGTCTTATGCACTATTGCGTAATGTAATTGCTGTAGGAGGTTTTTGTTGATGTATGAAACATCTACCTTCTCACTAATGGATCCTCTGCAGTGAATGGGTACCATCAGAATGTCCAAACAGCTGATAAAAACATTACAATAATCCACAAGTAATCCACACCACTTCAGTCCATCAAATTAACATCTTGTGAAGTCAGAAAGAATTATCAAAAGCTCTTTTATATATGGGGTTATTTTTGTGTCTTTATCATTCAAACAAACATACTGTGTTTGAGAGTAAAACTAATTATTTTTTTTAATTAAAAAATAAAAGTTTATAAGAAAAACTTCTTAAATCTCAAAAATAAAGAAATTGATCAAATTATTTGCAGTGCGTGTACATTTTTTTTTACAAACTTTATTTTTCTTTGTGCACTTTAAACACCTTTCATCGTGAAACCACAAATGTTGCTTTCTTTTCTGCTGTCTATTTTTGCTGGTCAGTAGATTTTAAAAGTTAAATTGTAACGCCATCCAAATCAATTTTCTTCAGGTGTGCTTCTGGTAAAAGCGGGCCAAGTAAAACATTAAATGACTGTTCAACCAACTGCTTCGGTGTATTCTACTTCACAAACACAAATGTAAACGTTCTTAAAGCTCAAAAGCAGTTCTTGCTTAAACAAACTGTTTAATATGAAAATTGGTCCCAAATCCTCTCCTAGCACTAAATACATGCAACAAGCCTATGCAAAATGTTCATTTTAGCATGAAAATATTTTACTACTAATCACATTCTTACTAAGCCTGTCTCATCAACCACAATTGAATATCTTGTTTGGATTGCATCATTTATAAATGATAATTAATGCACTGATTTTGAATTATCTTTGAAAAAGAAAGTGGAAAAAACATAGTTTGGTTTTGACGTTAAAGGTGGGGCATCAAATCAAACTCTTCAGTATTTTGGCATCAAACAGTATTTAACTTAACAGAGGAAAGACAAATAAGACAGGTGCCAACATAAACAGGTTGTGTGACATGCAATTATCTTAAACAAAACCATAAACAAAACTGAAATTAAAACGTAGACTACATTTTGCACCATATATTGCCAACTGTGCAAAACCAGTTGAAAACTGCTGTTCTAAAGCACGACGGCAACATAGTTTACACAGTAAATACGTAGATTACGTGAAGGAATTTTTGAAATGGATGAGTAATGCTTCTAGTAAACGCAGCTGTAGACGCTGAAGAACAGGTTTAATTTCATTATTTGCATACAACAGATCAGTTTGATAAGTTAAAACCCCTGAAACTTTTTAGGAGAAAGGACCAAAAAAAGAAATCAATAATTATTTTTTAAACCAAATTAACATGGTATATAATTCATTTTTGATACATTATATTATTTGAGCTAAATCGTGTTTGTTACCAAATGTGTTTAAAAAAGTGACGTTGAAGGGTGAGAAAATATACATGTTCCCTTCTTGTGGAGTGACATTCCTCTCTTTATCAGCTTGTACATCTCCAATGACAAAGACATGCAGAGTTTTAATTGCCATCCATGTATCACTGTGTCTTTTGGACTTTTCTGAACTTTAGCTCAAAGTTACTTGACACTCCATATTTGATCAGTTCTTGTTTTATCTGAAATAAAGACAGACAAACAGATCAAAATGTATTTTATTTTTATTGTACTCTACTGGCTATGGTTACTAGTAAAATTTAGCAAGTAAATCGAAAAGGTCACTGTGAGAAAGTCACAGAAGATAAGGGCTTCCAAATAACTTTTGTTATGAAAAGTGTGACTTACTTTCTGCAAAACATCGTCAATGTTTCCCATCTCCATTAGGTCTAAAAATGACTTAAGCCTCATTTGAACTCCCATGATGGTTTCTATAAGGACACACACATACGCATAATAAGACATACTAACATATGTTAGTCCATTAGTAAATAAACTACAGAGCCTTATGTTGTCTAATAAACACACAAATTGTATTTATTCTGACAGCGCTGCACGAGCTCCTTAGCCAGGGTTCAAAGTCCAAAGTACAAGGAAAATCTGCGCTGAAACAGAAATCATTCATAAATCTGCTGCTGTCAGCAAAAAGTAGTACTGAGCTCTTGTGGGTTTCCGCCAAAATAAAAGTCAACATTCATTAATGTTAGCACTGTAATTTTACTGTTGTTCTGTAAATTAAAAAAAGATAAAAAATAATGATAATAATCATTACAACAGCTCTATTAATACAATTACTATAACATTTTCCTTTTCTCAACAAGGGTGCATTTATTTGTACATTAAAAAGCACATGCCTGATTCAAGAAGGGGGTCTTAAAAATGGCTAAAGTATATTATTTTACTAACTTATTAATTTTAAGTTAAATTGTGCTTTGTTGGTAGGCTATAATATCTACAAGAATGTTAAAAATGTTTGGTGTTAAGTAAATAGTTTCAAATTGTTAAAGTCAAAACTGTAAATAAAGCACATATTGGCTATTTAATTTATGCAATGGTGAAAAAAATTAGCAAAAATACATGTGGGGAAAAAACACGAAAAACTGTGTTCGGTAATTGGCCTTCGGCTCAGAGTTGAATTTTGTTCAGCTTCGGCTTCAGCCAAGAATTTTCATTTCGGTGCATCCCTTTTGTTTACCGATATAAAAATATCCATGCCTTTTGTTCCACTTTATTGACAATGGATGGGCTTTACTCGCAATTGTCACACCCCCGGACTTTCTATTTGGTTTCTCCCAGTTTTCCCCGCAGTTCTGAGTGTTTTTGGTTTCTCCCTCATCGTCGTCACCTGTGTTTGTAATTAGTCTGTGTATTTAAGGTGTGTGTTTTCCCCTGTACTCTTGTCGGTCTTTATTGTTATCCTGATGTTTCCACTCCATGTTCCTGTGTCTACCTGTTCCCATTGGATTTATTAAATGTTCGTTTTTATCTACGTCGTTGTTCGTGTGTTCCTGCCTACAGCGTGACAGAAAGACCGACCGATACAGTTTTTTTTTGCGTGTTCACCTCCGTTTTGTTTTCCGTTCGTTTTCTCCAGTCTTTTGTTTCCGTAGTGTGTTTCCCCCATGGATCCCTTCCTCCGACCAGAATTCATCCTGCTACGGCTGAAGCAGGGGGAATTACCGCTCGAGGGATACACGTTAATGTTCCAACTCGTAGCTAATAACACCAGCTACCCGGACGACGCGCTCTGTGCGTTCTATGACGCCAGCCTCAATGCGTCTTGCAGAGCGCCGTCGTCCGAGGACGGCCCTCGAGCGAACTTTGCCTCGTTTGTGGAGTGGACACTGGCGAGAAACCGATCCTCGTTTCCCGCCTGTTCCACGGAGAATCTCGCCAGTGCCACTCCGGACCCAGAGCCCAGCCAGCCACCCCGACCCGCGGATTATGAGCCCGTCACAGACGGAAAGCCCGAACCCGGAGCGACAACATTATGGACTGCCGAAGAGGTCAAAACTACTGATCAGGTGCGTGAGCCAACCATTACATCCGCGCCAGTGGAGTGCTTCGAAGAGCAAGAGAGGGCTGTAGAGAGCCCCGTCCACTGCACCGCCACTGGGGGTGAGCAAGAGCACTCTGGGGACTTAATGGACTGTGTCATGGAAATACCTATCTGCCTGGATTTCCCACCCACCCTCCCTCTTCTGCCTAGTCCTGAATCTCCGCTGGTCCCGCCCAGCCTACCTGAATTCCCGTTGTCGACTGTCTGTCCCCTTGCTCACCCTCAGCCCACCATCTGTGCGGTGGGTTCGCCGCAGGTCTGCCAGTCTCCATCGGTGTCATGGCTGGAGGATCCCTCACCATCGCCTCCAGCCTCAGAGTCCTGGACTCCACCTCGGCCCTCCGACCCTGCGGCTCCACCCCGGCTCTCTGCTCCCTCGTCTCCGCCGTTGCCCGTCGATCCACCAGCTCCACCGGGCTCCATTGGCCCTCCGGCTCCGCCCTGGTCAGTCGTCGCCCCACCTTCGCCTCTGGACTCTACTCCTCCGGCTGTGCCTCGTCGCTCCGTCCCACCGGCTCATTGGACCTCCTCCCTCCCGCGGGCACAGCCTCGGCCCTCTGTCGCTCCGGCTCCGCCGCGGATCTCCGGATCTCCATCTCCGCCTTGGTCGCCAGAGCCTTGGGTTCCGCGGCGTCACCCAAGATCTTCGGCTTTCCGTCTCCGCCTCGGGCTCCACCACCACCTGCTCCGCCTCCGTCGGTCGGATCCATGGAGTCGTCAGCCTCTCCTCCACCATGGCTCCTCCCTCCATCGGCTCCACCGTGGATTTACATCTTGGCTGCGGCCTGGGTCCCACCTGGCTCCTCCTGCTCCAGCCCCCTCCTGTCACCTCCTTGGCTCCTCCCTCCGTCATCACCTCCATGGACTGTTCCGTCACCACCCTGGACTCCATCTTGTTCCCTCCTCCCGGGAGTCCGTCCTCCACCTAAGCCCCCTCCAAAGACTTGGTACTGTTTCCTTTTGTATGTTTGTCGGCACGAGGACGTGCCTTCCGGGAGGGGGAGGTAATGTCACACCCCCGGACTTTCTATTTGGTTTCTCCCAGTTTTCCCCGCAGTTCTGAGTGTTTTTGGTTTCTCCCTCATCGTCGTCACCTGTGTTTGTAATTAGTCTGTGTATTTAAGGTGTGTGTTTTCCCCTGTACTCTTGTCGGTCTTTATTGTTATCCTGATGTTTCCACTCCATGTTCCTGTGTCTACCTGTTCCCATTTGATTTATTAAATGTTCGTTTTTATCTACGTCGTTGTTCGTGTGTTCCTGCCTACAGCGTGACAGCAATGTGATGTAATTTATATTTTTTTATTTATTATTATTATTATAATTATTAGATTTTAAGTTTCTTATGTCTACATAGTTTTTCTTTTATTTCGGTTATTTTTTTTCCTCAATCAATAAAAGTGTTTTTAATCATTTTTGTTAACTACAGTATACTAACCCTGGTTCAAACAATTTAGTTTTAAGCAAGAGAAACAAGTTTAATTAAATGGTCTGTAACTACCTGCTGCTGTTAGTTTAGGTGTTGTAGATTCTATTAAAGAAAAAGAACATATAATTACAAGGATCCTCTGTAAACTACATAAGAAAAAGTGAAACAAAAATGTTGCATGTATGATGATTCTTTCATCACTCAGCTTTTTTTACCTGATGTGACTGTGCTGGTTTCTCTGGTGGTTTCTGAAAGAATGAATACAATTCAAACATCATTAAACGCCCTGTGAACTCACCTAACAAGTGTGGTTTTCTCAGGTTCATAATGGGCAATGTTTTTAAAAACAGATTTGGTTCTAATTTAAAGGTCTTTTAAGTACCTGCTGTTGTTGTTCGTAGTTCATGTGTTGTAGGTTGTACTAAAGAAAAGAGCATAAATTACAACTAAACTTCATAAGAAAAAAAAAAATGCAGCATAGTTGAATGATGATTATCTAATACAAATGCACTGGTTTCTGAAAGTATGAACACAAATACAAACACCATTAAACACCCCATGAGCTCACTTGACAAGTGTATTTTTTTTCCTGGTAAAGATTCTCACTGATTTCTCAGGTTCATAAAAGGTGACATTTTTATAAAAACAGATTTGGTTCTAATTTAAAGGTCTTTTAAGTACCTGCTGTTGTTGGTTCAGGAGTTGTTGGAGGTTGTACTAAAGAATAAGAGCATAAAATTACAACACACTTTAATAAACTTCATGAGAAAAAATGAAAACAAAAATGCACCACAGTTGAATGATGATTATCTAATACAAATGCATCAGTTTCTGAAAGTATGAACACAAATACAAACACCATTAAACACCCCGTGAGCTCACTTGACAAGTGTATTTTTTTTTCCTGGTAAAGATTCTCACTGATTTCTCATGTTTATAAAAGGCGACATTTTTATAAAAACAGATTTGGTTCTAACTTAAAGGTCTTTTAAGTACCTGCTGTTGTTGGTTCAGGTGTTGTTGGAGGTTGTACTAAAGAAAAAGAGCATAAAATTACAACAAACTTCAATAAACTTCATGAGAAAAAAGAAAACAGAAATGCAGCACAGTTGAATGATGATTATCTAATACAAATGCACTGGTTTCTGAAAGTATGAACACAAAAAGAAACAACATTGAACACCCTGTGAGCTCACTTGACAAGTGTGGTTTTCTTTTCTGGTAAAGATTCTCACTGATTTCTCAGGTTTATAATGGGCAATGTTTTCAAAAACAGAGGTCTTTACGTACCTGCCGTTGTTGTTTCTGGTGCAATTGTTGTTGTGGTTTCTAAAACAAGAAACACAAATACAAACACCATTAAATGCCCTGTGAGCTCACCTGACAAGTGTGGTTTTCTTTTCTGGTAAAGATACTCGCTGATTTCTCAGGTTCATAAAAGGCGACATTTTTATAAAAACAGATTTGGTTCTAATTTAAAGGTCTTTTAAGTACCTGCTGGTGTTAGTTCAGGAGTTGTTAGAAGTTCTACTAAAGAAAAAGAGCATAAAATTACAACAAACTTTAATAAACTTCATGCGAAAAAAGAAAACAGAAATGCACCACAGTTGAATGATGATTATCTAATACAAATGCACTGGTTTCTGAAAGTATGAACACAAATACAAACAACATTAAACACCCTGTGAGCTCACTTGACAAGTGTGTTTTTCTTTTCTGGTAATGATTCTCACTGATTTCTCAAAGGCGACATTTTTATAAAAACAGATTTGGTTCTAATTTAAAGATCTTTTAAGTACCTGCTGTTGTTAGTTCAGGTGTTGTTTGAGGTTGTACTAAAGAATAAGAGCATAAAATTACAACAAACTTTAATAAACTTCCTGAGAAAAAATGAAAACAAAAATGCAGCACAGTTGAATGATGATTATCTAATACAAATGCACCGGTTTTTACGTACATGCCAATGATGTTTCTGGTGCAAATGTTGTGGTTTCTGAAACAATGAACACAAATACAAACACCATTTAATTCTTACTTGATTTGTGTTCACATACAGTAAGTTTCAAACATGTTGAAGAAATCAACTGAAAAAATGCACTACTTGATATTGCTATAGTCAGAGACCGGTGCTCATTCTAGAAAGCCTCTGATTGGACAAATAATCGCTCATGATGAAAAACCTGTTAAGACTGTATGGTTTCTGGTTGTTTTTGAAAAAATGTCATTTGTTAGGAACTGTTTTTTTAAGACCTAATAAAATATTTCAGCTCAAATCAGTATTTTGTGTGTAATGACTTACTTATGTGGCAAGAACTCGTGTAATAAACAGGTTCCTGATCAACCTGTCAGTTTTAATTCTGCCATAACAATTCTTCAGGTTGTGAGAAAAACAGTTCTGGTTCCAATTTAAAGGTCTAGTTCATAAGTACCTGTTGTTGTTGATGGTACAATCACTGTTTGTGCTCTGGCTGTTAAAATGAAAAAGAGATAATTAAATTCAGAAATAGACATTTTGGTGTATTTTTGCATTAAGATAATCAAACAGTAAACAAAACCTTACTGAGTGACACGACCGATAAGATGACCAGCAGATGTGAAACCAGAAACGATCTCATGATGAAGCCAAAAATAAAACCTCTATGTAGAAGTCCTTCTGTAAGCAGAAAGAGCTTTATTCTCACTAAACCAACGGTAATCTAGAATATCAGAAGTAATAATAACTTGAGACATTTCTAACAGCCTTATAAACAATCAAAAGGTCTCACTTTATTATTATGCATTTTAATATACTAATTAAGTTGAACATACTATGTATTATAGCACTAAAATATGTTGTAAATCCTGTGTATTTTCTTGTAAATGCATTTAAAAAAAATTATTGTTGAATGTACTATTTTTTGTTTTTAAGTGGTTGCAATCAATTTATTTTAGCTGCATTTAAGGACAAAAATGTTGAAAGCTAGTCAGCTAGTTTTGTTTGTTTAGGCAACCACTTACATTAAAAACTTTTTTTCAGTGTTGTATGTTTTACAAGAAAATACATTCTTTCTACTTTGTTAAACATTTGTGTAATTTATTAGCAATTTCTGAGTATAAACTGAATTTTACAGTGGTTAAAATGAATATTCTGAATATTATTCATATATAATTGACATTTTTTAAACACTAATATCATCTGCTGTATTACTTTTAATGCATCGTTCTGTCTTCTTCTATTGTATTGTTTTATAAAATCATAAATACATTAAGCAACTTGATTTGCTTACTGCTTTAATTTAGCTGTTTTCTCAACTGTATATTTAGCTAAATATAAACATTATTATGTAATGTTTAAGTTGCACGATGCAGTACACAAGTAAAGATAAATTGTTAAATATTAAATAAAGAGGTCTGACTTACCTCATACAACTTCTTCTGAGCTGCTCTTGCACCTGCTGTGAGTTAGCAGGAAGTTTCAGCAGTTTTAAAGCATGTCCTGGCCCTGTTTACAGGGAAACATCCTCTGGAATGAAAAAAAAAAAAAAAAAAAGTTG
>NC_133382.1:37132111-37169452 GCF_049309525.1 Garra rufa
CCTAAGGTCCCGTTACTATTTTGTGAAGTAACTTACATTTATTTAGCAGATGCTAAAATAGCGATATGCAAGTATTAATTAAGTACTAATTATTTAACTTAATAATAGTATTCAGAATCAAGTTTACCTTCACAATAAAAAAGTTAGGCTATTAGATTTCAACAAACGATTCAGAAAACATCACTAACATTTTTGAGACTGCTTAACAGTTTTACTTTTCTCTCAGTCTATCAAATACATCAGCTTTCCATATCAAAAATAGCATTTCTTGTGTCAATTCTTAAATCAACCAAGACTTGATGTGCATTAACAGACCAAAGCAGTTCACTCATTAATGTCCTAAAAGAGATAATTTGTTTAATTCATGTCTTAATATCTTACAATATTATTTGAATCCACTTATAAGATATTAAGCCTCATTTATTCTTTTAGACAAATGCTTACAAAGATGTTCAAAAAACTTGTATGTTTTGTAATATAAAAGAGACTATTCAGAGTCCCAACTAGGTCAAGTATTTGTCATCTTACACAAGTTGTGCTTCTAGTAAATGGAAAACATGTTTAATTTCATTGTTCACATACTACAGATCAGTCTGATTAGACTTGAACTCCTGCCACTGTTAAAAGAGATCTGACGAAAAAACAGCACGTTAAGGAAAAGAAAAAAGTGGATCAATGATTTTTCAAGCTAAATATGCATAGAAAGGAGTTGGAACATATATGATCAATGTCATTTTTTGTTTGGACATCATTATGTGTGTTGTATATGTGGAGTCCAAAAATATAAAGGTTTCCTTCCTGTGAAGTGACATTCCTCTCTTTAGCAATGGCAACGATATCTTCAACAGCAGCGATATTCAGCGTTTAATTCCCTTCCATGTGGCTGATGTTACGGCTGCACCTTTTTAACTTTTCTTAACTTCATCCCGACGCCACTTGGCAGTCCACGATTGACCAGCTCTCGTTTTATCTGAAACAAAGATGAACACGCAGATCAAAATGTATTTTATTCACATTGCACTTTGTTGATTATGTAGGTCCATAAAAACATCAAATGCTCTGGTGACTTACTTGATCCAAAACAACCTCAATGTTTCCACTCTGTGTTAGGTCTAAAAATGACTTAAGTTTCATTTGAACTCCTATGACGGTTTCTAAAAGGACACACACACAAAATTAAGACATTCTAACATATTATCATGATAACAGTAATACATAATTGTGATTGAAGTCCAACCTGTTCCGTTGTTCACAAGAAAGGCCCAACGACCCGGAACGCCTACGTTAGTTGTGTTCTTGAGGATTGGAATGGAGTAGCCATCAGTTGGATTATAGTGAATTTGATAGTAGTCGGTGGATCCTATTGTGTCATATCCAGCCTATTAAAATCAAATGTTATGTAGACCATATTTACAGAGCAAGTAAATCATTGTTTCAATACTGAGATATTCGTTTTACCTGAACTGAATATATCTCCCCAGCACAGTCACCATAATGCATCAGAATGAAAGAAAAACCATCACCGGAAATGAAAACGGCTTGAAACGTGATTGCCTGAAAAGAAAAGAAACAACATCAAGATTCATAATTTACATAGCCTTCTGTCTTTTGCCTGAAAAAAGAAGAAAGAAACTATTTACCGGGCCCAAGTGCTGATTAAATGTATTCATATCCCATGTTAGCACATAGTCCCACGTTGCAACAAAGACCCAAGAGGCAGTGAAGCCCCTTCCAGGAAAATACTGGTTTATATCCTGAGTGGCGCGAGTGAGAACACTTCCATTTGTGTACTGCTGATATGAGTATATACCGATACCAAGGTCATCAAGGTCAGTCCAGAGGGGAGCAATGAGATCTTCAATTCCATGTATGGGAAAAGGTGAAGGAGGATGAGCTTCTGGTATAGGTCGGCTGAACGATAGGAGTCCGTTATTATTAATCTGAAAAAAAAAAGAAAGGAAATCAGTTGAAATCCACCAGTAAAGTATGAACTGGTTTATCACAACATCTGCATTTATATTAGACTTGCAATAGAACCGAATTCTCACATATATGCTGTTGTATGTACGGTTAAAGTATGTAAATGGAGTGGAGAAGGCAACAAGTTGATAGGAATCCCCATTAATTTCAAGATGGATTTTGTCTCCTGCCGCTGCACCGAATGGATAAAATATTGCTGGTGCTGATGACAGAATGCACACAAAAAATACAAATGAGCGTGTAATACAGTTTTTAGTTACAAGTCGAAATCTCATGCTGATTATGACACAAATGCACCATTAATTCAGAAGTTGATAAATACCTGTCCATGGAGTTGTTGTTGTAGGGGCTGTTAAAAAAATAATAGCGTTCAATTATAAAACATTAAAAACACATTGCATGGTCATATGATGAGTCTTCAATCAATCGCAGCATTATTACTTGTTGAGACTCTTGTGGTTGATGTAGTGGTTTCTGAAAGAATGAACACAAATATAAACACCATTAAATACCTCATGAACTCACTTCATGAGTGCAGTTTTTATATATTTCCTACTGAAATGTGAGTTGAGGCATTTGACTTTAATTCTTTAATTACCTGACCGTGTTGTTGATACATGTGCTGTTGTAATGCCTGTTAAAGAAAACGTATTAAAATAGAAAAACAATGGTATATTGGCTAGACATTTGGTCCATTGAAAGTTTTCAGGAATGTAATGCTTCAGAAATAAAACACAAACTTATACACATTTTGGATAGGAAAAGATGTCTTGAAATTAGACAGATGCTTATTATAAAGTTATTTTTATACACAGAGCTTTTACACATGTGGCAGTATTAAAATACTTGAACAGCAGAAATAAAAATAAAGAATTTTGAAAGAATGAACACAAATACTATTAAAAACCTCATGAATTATGTTTTTTGTTTTGTTTTACTCACATCGTAAGCAGCGTTTTAAGGTTGTGAGAAAAACTAGTTTAGTTCAAAGGTTTGTAAGTACCTGTTGCTGCTGTTGTTGTTGTTGTAGTTTCTATTAAAGAAAAAGAGCATGCAATTACAAAAAAAACTAGGAAAAAACAAAACAAAAAAAATGCTGCTCAGGCGTGAGAAAATTCTCTTATCACTCGCTTTATTACCTGGTATGACTGTGGTGGTTTCTGAAAGAATGAAAACAAATAGCATTAAATACCTCATAAACTTCCTTTTCCAATCATAAATGAAAATACAGTATTTTTTTCCAAGAAATGTTTTTGCTTATTGCCTTGTTTAAAAATCGAAAAATAGGTTGCTAAAACACTTACATTTAGTTAAAGTAGTAGTTCTTATAGTTTACCAAATTTTATCTCGATTTGTTGTATCATAGTTTACTAAATGTATTGAAGCACCACTGTGAATAAGGCTTTCATTTAAAGAAAAATCATCTTAAATCAACAGTAGGTAACATGGCATAAAGAGCATAAAAACAACATAAAAAAAATATGTTCATCTGATAGACATAATTTACGTAACATAAACAGAGATAAATTATGTTGAGAGAACATAATAAAAATATGTGCAACCGATGTACCTATTTCTTTTATGTTAATCCGAAATACTTTTTTTCAGTGTAAGCAGCATTTTAAGGTTGTGGGAAAAACATCTTTAGTTCAAAGGTTTGTAACTACCTGCTGCTGTTGTTGAAGAAAAGGAGCATACAATTACAAGCAGCTTCTTTTAAATACGTAAGAAAAAAAATGTAACAAAAATGTAACGAAAAAGTTGCACAGGTGTATGATGATTCTTTTATTGCTTGCAGTTTTATTACCTGGTGTGACTGATGTGGTTGCCAGTGTGGTAGTTTCTGAAAGAATGAAAACAAATACCATTAAATACCTCATGAACTTCCTATTCCTATGTTGTGCTGGTTTTATTAACATCAAAAGCAGTGTTTTAAGGTGGTGTGAAAAACAAGTTAAATTTAAAGGTCTGTAACTACCTGCTGCTGTTGTTGTTAGTTCAGTTGTAGTTTCTATTAAAGAAAAGTATACAATTACAACAAATCTCTTTAAACTACATAACCCAGTTTTTGAAAGAATTACCACAAATACCATTAAACACTTTGTAAACTCACTTGAGTGCAGTTTTCCTTTTCTGTGTTCACATACAGGAAGTTTCATACATCTTCAAGAAATCAATTATAAAATGCACTAATCTATGATTTGCTAGTCAAAGGCCATTACTCACTCTAAAAAGAGATCTGATTGGACAAATAATTCTATAAATGAGGAGTAATCAATATTTGTTAGAAAAGAAAGATTGTACGTTGTGAATGTATACATCATATAAAAGTTTATTTACTCCTTCACTAACATATAGATAAGCTCATGACAAAATACCTGTTAGGACTGTATAGTGCTTTTTTGGGGGGAAGCAGATTCTAATTTAAAGGTCTATAAGTACTTGTCAATGTTGTTGTTGTTGGTTCTATTAAAGAAAACGAGCCTAATATTACAACTAACTTTTGTAAACAACATTAAATGTCACTACACAGCTCTCTAAAATACTTGATTCTGATTGGTCAGTCGTGACTACAGACCACAGTTATTAACAACACTGTTATGGCAAGCCATTTTAGTCTAAAATGTTTTTCGTTATTCGAACGTAATTGCATTTTTACTAGTAACAATAATTTTTACTAGCTCTATAATTCAGTTCCTACTAGTAACAATGCCAACTAGAGAACTCTCAAAATCCAACGTGATCTCATGATAATTCGTATGTATTTTACATAAAATGCGGTTCTACAAAACGTACATTTACTAAAGTTTTTCCAGACACTAAAACGTACAATACTGACGTATTTACAGCATCTAAACGTACAAATACATACGTATTTTTAGCATTTTAACGTATAATACTGATGTATTGTCGACACCTAAAAACAAATCCTTATGAATACTGAAATCGTGGCATTTTATTATTTTTTTAGTTGCCATAGCAATGGCCTTATGTTTTTTAGTTGCATTATTTAATAGTTTAATTGTTTATTTATTATGAAATTATACCATTTCATTCTGTTCTGTGTGATTTCTGCTGCCAGCACGTTTCCAAGAATAGGTCTATATAACGTTAAACAAGACAACACTTTAAACCCTTAAAATAAATAACATTTTTGCAATCTTTTAACCATTTATGTAATATTAACTTAATTTGCCGTGGTGGGACACAAAAGGCGTTTTATGGCAAGCCGTTTTGACTTTTATTCCATCTCAGGATATGACTTCTTGATATCAGCAATTATATTTTCACTAGTTAAAATGTTTATTCTTGATATCAAGAATCTAATTGTTGATATCAAAAATTCAGTTGTTGATATCTGTAATTGTATTTTCACTTGTGAAATGTCTCCATAGACTGCCATTCAAAATCAATTGTTGATACCAAGAACTACAATTATTGATATCAACAATTACATTCTTGATATCAACAGTATATATTTTTACTAGTAACCACATGGTTGCTGATATCAAAAATAAAGGTTTTTACTAGTAAGAACTGAATCAACAATTGATTTTGAATGGCAGTCTATGGAGACATTTCACTAGTGAAAATACAATTACAGATATCAACAATTAGATTCTTGATATCAACAATTCCATTTTAACTAGTGAAAATATAATTGTTGATATCAAGAATTAACATTGTTACTAATGAAAATTAAATTGTTGATATCAAAAATAGCAATTGTCACTAGTGGAAATCTAATTGCTGATATCAAGAAGTCATATCCTGAGATAGAATAAAAGTCAAACCGGCTTGCCATAAGCACTCATCTGGGTATCTGAGGCAAGCGCTTCTTTCACGTCTGTTATATCACAGGCACGCTCTTTCTACTTTCTTTCATTCAAAAGAAAGTCTTACGTGCCACAGCTCTCTGTTTTTAATGTAAAATGAAACCGGAGGACTTAATAGTAGTTTATAATCGTTGCCCAAATGATTATTTTCAATGCTCTGACGGATTCAAGATTATAAACTGGTGATATTTTAAAATACTTCCTTCTTAAATGACACTTAATGTCTTTGTCTTTATTCATGTTAAAATCTGCAAGCTTATTGGTAGCAACTTTTTTTCTTAGCACAAGTTTTGTTTAGAGAGCTAGCAAAATATTTCAAACTCAAATCCATAACTGTGGTATTATTCTGAGATAGCAACAGGCTGTATGTACTTGATATATTTTTACATAAAACACTTCTGTAAACTACATAAAAAAATGCTGCATAGGGATATGTGTCATCTTTAAAGGTCTAATTCATACCTGTTGTTGCAGATGTTGTTTGTGCCTTGACTGTTAAAGAGAAAGAGATAATTAAATTCAGAAACACACATTTGTTTTTAATCTTTGCCTCAAGACTAATAATCAGAAAGGATCAAAACCTTACTGAGTGACACGGCTGATAAGATCACCAGCAGATGTAGTAAAACCAGAAACGGTCTCATAATGAAGTCAAATGTAGATCACAATGTCCTTCTTCTGTAATCAGAAAGAGCTTTATTCACACTAAACCGAAGGTAATCCGGAATATAACAAATAATTATAAATCATTAGAAACTAGATATTTCCAACATTGAAATTTGACAGAGCTGCTTATGAAGCTATTGAGAAAAGCAGATAAAGTTCAAAGGTCCCACTTTCTATTAGGTGTGTTTTCAAAGGTGAAATTAAACAATAAGAAGGTTATTAGAGAATTATTTACAAAAACACTAATTCTACTTCAAGTTTAATTCAGTGTGCTACTTGACATTTCTATGTAAGTATTTATGTAATTTACTAGCAATTTCTGAGTGAAAATGGTGCCAGTTTTTTTTCAGTGTGTCAAGTCAGACCTTACCCTGATCAGACTTCTACCAAAAATACTTGCAATATGTGCACAATAAGCAGGTTTATCAGTTGTTTTACATTTTAGAATTCAAGACACCTAATATAAAGTGACTGAAATCTCCTATAATTTCTAATTACACCGGCTATTTAATGTGGCATAACATAAATAAGGAAACATTTATATTAAACACTCGTTTTTTTAGTGTGTTGGCATTTTATAAAATCCTAAACATATTAAGCAACTTGACTGCCTTCGGCTTAAGTTTTTTTTTTTGTGTGTTAATCTATAACAAAATACAACCATTATTATGTAACGTTTAAGTTGCACAATGCATTACACAAGTAAAGATAAACTATAAGAGAATATAGCTTGTAAAGAGTTAAATATTAAATAGAGAGACCGAATTTACCTCATACAGCTTCCTCTAAGCTGCTCTCGTATACCTGCTGTGAGTTATCAGGAAGTTTCTTTAGTTTTTAAGCTAGTCCTGGCAAAGTTTACAGGAAAACATCGCCTGGAATGTCCAATAATTCTTTACAGAAGCAAAGAGGAAAAAAAATCTAAATGTCTTTCCTTTAGATGTAATCTCAGATTTGCTCAGAAACAAAACCTGAGAATGTCTGAACACACACTCTTTGAGGGAATTCAGAAAGCACAGCAATGTGATTTTTCTATGAGTGCTTCCACATCGAGTGCGAACATGCACACACAGAAAAAGCGAATGTTTTTTTTTAACAACCAGTCCGACAAATCTTTTAAATTTCACAAAGCGAAAACACAGCCTTTCCATTAAGATTTGAGCATTACATCACATGCCTAGAGTAGCTGCTGTTGCCAGAGTTGTGACAAGACAAGAGTTGCGGGGCTGTTTCGAAAACCAGTATAAACTAACACAGAAGAAGAGTATTACGAGAGAGAAGGGGATGCGCTCTCACCCCAGCATCTTGACGGCTACGTTTACACAATGTACCATTTTGAATTTTACACAGATGAAAGCAAATAAAAAGGTCTGTGAGTCACAGACATCCTGTCAATGGCTAGAAGTGATACAGCTGCAGCCATAAAGCAACAATAAATTAAATTACCTAGTTATTAGATTGTGTTTTATGTATTAAATTTTGTTTAACATCTACCGCAAACCCTAAACCTACCCCTCACAATAATGCAAATACAGAAATGATTGTTGTTCAGCATGAAAAAGAACACATAATTTCTTTCAACTACAGCTCGGCACCAAAAACCTAAAACAAACGTCAGTATTTCTGTATTTGTCGGTACAAAAACATAATTTCTTGTGTCAATCCAAATCAACCAAGACCTTTTTTTTCACTTGTGCACACTAAACAGACAAAGTAAACTATTTTCATTCACTTATACCCTAATCAACAGATCTAATTTCCTGCCTTAAATTTGTATTGTTCCTCAACAGAGATGGTGACCAGCGATACAAAACAACCTGATATCAACTACCCTTCCTGTGACTTTTTAATGTTAATATATTTTAGTATAGCATAATTGTGTTCATTAATTATTAGTGTTTTACAATATTATTTGAATCCACTTATATTAAGATACTGAGATACCTCTATCTAAACGTTTTGGAGACAGACAAGATGATATATGTGATATGTTATTAATGTTGATCAGCTTGTGTGCTGTCAACTTTCATTTATTCTTGTGGACAAATGCTTACAAAGATGTTTAAAACGTTTCACATTTATGTTTGGTCATTTAAAAGGGCATTTAAAGTATGATTTCACAACTAGGTATTTGTCATCTTACATAAGTTGTGCTTTTAGTAAATGGAGTTGTTGTGGAGGAACCCGTTTCATTTCATTGTTCACATACTACAGATCAGTTTGAGTAGACATGAACCACCGCAACTGTTAAAGAGATCTGATAATGCAAAATTGTTATGAAAAGATAAATTGATTATTCGAGCTAAAACAGCTTAAAAACAGAGTTGGAATGTTAAATGATTAAATGTATCTTTTTGAACAATATTGTGTGTTAAATGTGAACTGTTTGTAAGTAAGTTGATGGGTGAAACAAGATAAAAGTTTAGTTCATGTGGGTGACATTCCTCTCTTTATCAATGACAATGACATCTTCAACAGCTGCAAAGCTTAAAGTCACAAAAGCAAAGAGATATTTATTATAAAAGTTAAGACACACCTTCCTAAAATGGCTCGTTCAAACACTCCACCTCTTGACCAAATCACAGGGTGAGTAGATTAGCATAACACCACACATATGTGTATGGAAAGAAAGAAGGCATAACTTTTACCAGCTAGTAGTAGTGTTGCAGCCGTTATGTTGTGGAGACACAGTGTGTTTCATTGTGAAAGCGCTTTGTTTGGCCTTCCAAATGAGGACACAACTAGAAATCAATGGTTCAGTTATATTTACAACACTGTCCAGGAACAGTACAATGCAAATATTCAAGTGGGTGATGCACATTTCACGGAGGACCGTTTTATGAACCTGGGAGAGCAGCTTACAATGCCAGCTATGCACAAATGGTTAAGACTATAAGGACAGTCTGCACTTCTGTATGATGGCCTTTAAGTACATTTTCATATTTAAACAATTCAGTACTGATTATTCAAATGTGAGTTTTGAGCAGTGTAGAGTAGTGCTTGTTGTTTCTCCTTCTAAAATCGCAAATGCAGACATGGTGTTTACGCGGCGCAACGCAATGTGTAAAAAGACAGTATGAGTCATTATAATTAGTAGCTATGTCCCAAATGGATGCAACAAATGCCTAATTTATAATGGGTTTTATTGTTTCCATTGACCCACAATAAGGGGCGTAACATTTCCTTCACACGCTTGAGGTATTCTGCCAATCACAACGCACCGGATAGCTGGCCAATCAGAGAACACCTAGGTTTCCATCAACGATGAGTTTTGTAAAAATCGAAGCGTTTCAGAATGTCAGGGCAGAAAGGAGCAACAATAATGTACAGTTTGTGGAAAATAATATGTTTTTTGAGCCTTAAACTGCATAAACACATTGCATTACAGCAAATATACAAAATAATGCTCTTTTTACCAACATCATATGACCCCTTTAAAGCACAAAAATATCCATTCCCTTGGCTCCACTTTATTGACCGTGAAGGTTTCCATTAAAAGCAAAGGGCTTTACTGGCCAGTGGCCACATCAGCAAACAGCAGTTATTTCATTTATATTTTCATATATTATTATTGATTTTAGTTAAAGTTTTCATTAGTTATTACCTCTTGTGCTGGTTTCCACTCCAGTGTTAGTTTCTGTAAGAATGAACACAAACACCATAGCTTATGAGCTCACTTGAATATTATAAATGTGCTTTCTATTCATGTCGTGTTTGTTCATTTCAGTGTTTTAAGATTTTGAGAAAATTTGATGTTTAATTCAAAGGTCTGTAAATACCTGCTGCTGTTGTAGATTCTATAAAGGACAAAGAGCATACAATTATAAAACTACATAAGAAAAAATGAAAACAAAAATGCTCCATAGCTTTCATCACTCGCAGCTTTATTACCTGTTGTGAGTGTGCTGGTTTCCGTGGTGGTTTTTGTAGTGATTTCTGTTGTGGTTACTGGAAATATGAACACAAAGACCTAAATAGTGAACTAACTTGAGTGCAGTTTTCACATACAGTACGTTTCAACATGTTGAAGAAATCAATTTAAAAATGCACTAATCCATGATTTGCTACTTGCTTTTGCTATTCAAAGGCTGGTGCTCATTTAAAAAATAATTATAATTGTATATAGACAAATAATTGTATGTTGTGTCATAAATGAGGAGTCATCACTCATCAATAGCCTATATTTAGACTATTTTTTTTGAAAGACAAAGACTGTACATTTTACAGTATATTGGCTGAAAGTTTATTTTGTCTTGACCAGATTCGCTCATGATAAGGAAAATACCTGTTAAAACTGATTTCTGAAAGAATTACCACAATTCAAACACCACTAAAAATTTTGTGAACTCACTTAACGTGTGGTTTTCTTTCTTGGTAAAGGATCATAATGAGCGACATTTTTAAATACAGATTTAGTTCTAACTGAAAGGTCTTAAAAGCACCTGCCAATGTTGGATCAGGTGTTGTTGTAAAGCCTGTTCAAGAACAAAAACGTATGACATTATATTTCACAGCTCTCTGGATAACTTGATTTGATTGGTCAGTTATGATATTCGAAGGTTTGTTATTCCCCGATAACAGCCTTGTTGCCAGAACCACCTTTTTGTATACTGCACAAACAATGGTAAGATTTATATAACAAACTGGTAAGATTTGAAAATTAATTTCTTCTCAAATAACAGTTTGCATCCTATAATAAGTGATACGACTGTGCATTATACCTTAGAAAGACATAAAACACAAAGGTGATTATTAAATTCAGAAATGCAGTTTTGTCACATATTTTATAGTCTAATTTCAAGGTCTAATTCCTAAGTACCTGCTGTTGATAATGTTGTTTGTGCCCTGACTGTTAAACAGAAAGAGAGATTATTACATTCAAAAACATTATTTTTTTTGTCTTTTTCACATTAATAATCAGACAGGATCAAAACCTTACTGAGTGACACGACTGATATGAGCACCAGCAGATGAAGTGATATCATGAAGAAGTCAGAGATAAAACAAAGCAGAAGTCCTTCTGTAATCAGAATAAGGTAATTGAAATATCAGAAATAATTGTAATTTATTAGAAATCAGATATTTCCAGTGATTAAATTTGACAGTAGCTGCTTACGAAACTGCTGAGAAAAATGTTAAAAAGGTCTTACTTTATATTAAGCATCTTTAAATACAATTTTTTTTTTATAAATTAGTTAATCTTACTGGTGTAGCAAAAATGTTTGGTTTTTTAATATTGTAAATAAAAGGTTAGTGCAGTGTGTTTTACAAGAATTTACAGAAAACATGTTATATATAAATTATAAACAATGTAAAATAAAATACGGAAATTTATATTAAAGCCTAAATTTACCTGCTATATAACTTTGCAGGATTATTTCATTCTGAATATTATGAATAAGATATTTAACACTGATGTAATTTATTGCCATTGCTGTTTTATAAAATCATAAACACATTAAGCAAATCGACTGGCTTATTGCTTTATTTTGCTGTTGTCTCAATGTATAATCTATATAGCAAGTAAAGATAAACTGTCACAGAATATAGCAGTCTTAAATATTAAATAGGAATATCTGACTTACCTCAGGGAGATTCTTCTGAGCTGCTCTTACATCTGCTGTGAGTTAGCAGGAAGTTTAATCAAATTTTAAGCATCTCTCAGCACTGTTTACAGGAAAAACATCACCTATGTATTATTGGAATAATGCCAGCAATAATAAAATGAGCACAGATACAATCTCACATCTCACTCACCAAGAACTATATGGTACATGTACAGTAGTAATACTACAGTACGCTTTCATGTGGGTTTCTTTTTTATTTTTTGGAGTTGACTTCACACATTACAGAACCTAAGAATGTCTGGGAATAAGGGAATTCAGAAAGCACAGCAATTTTTTTTTTTTTTTGCTTTTTTTTTGGCATTGGAATTTGCATTACATTAAAAAAACTTTAAGGCTGCTGAGACACGAACTATTAATTTGATATCTTTTCCTTATCTGACTTCCATAAACCATATTTTCCCCCCTCTTAAATGTAATTTAATTTAATTAAATTAAGTTTTATTAAAAAAAAAAAAAATTTTGTTCATAAAGAATGTGGAGAATGAGGATCACACAGAATAAACAAATATCAGCTGACATAAGAACAGGTGATTCAGAAACTACATTTGCTACTTTGTGTTCACAACACTTAAGTGAAAGTGAGAGTGACAATCCCAATATTATAATAATATACTGGTCATGGGACCAGGATCTGTGATTTTATATCAGATGTTATTAACTGCTAAATGAAGAAAACAATAATGCATCTCTGTTTTGACAGACTTTATCACCACCTGCTGTTCAAGTGGATGAAATGAAATTTAAACTATAGGAAAGGGCTGTAAGATCATAAATGTTTTGAAGTTTGAGTGGCTACAGTGCAAAGTATTATTAAAAAATACAAGACGTTCCGCACTGTAAAAAATCTCAGAGGACGTGGTCGGAAGCCAAAAGTGACACCTGTGCTGGCCAGGAGGATAGTGAGAGAGGTACAAAGAATCACCACCAAGGCCATCCTGATGAATCTGGGCTCTGCTGGTGGCAACATCTCAAGTCAGACAGGCCAACGGACACTGCTAAAGATGAATGGGCAAAAATACCAGTGGAGACATGCAAAAAGCTGGTCAGCAATTATAGGAAGTGTTTAATTGTTGTAATAGCCAATAAAGGCTTTTCTATTGATTACTGAGAAGGGTATGAATAATTTTGGACATGCCACTTCTTGTTCAAATGTAAATAAAAGCTGAGAAATATTTTTTCCACAATGATATCAGGGTGGCTCATTGATTGTAACAATCCTAGTATTAGTCATTATATGAATATATATTAAATGTCTAAATGCTAAATGAACAACACAATGTCTTTCTGTTGTGACAGACTTTATCGCCATCTGCTGTTCAAGGGAATAAATGAAGTTTAAACAAACGTTTCTTAGATGAAATATTTAAGTTTCATTTTAGGGCAAAAAATATGACACTAACAAAGTAAACAGTCAGTGGTAATAGTATTAATGTCTAATTACTATGTAAGGTTTCCACAGAAAATGTTGTTTTACCACTGTCAAGTATAATCAATAAAATAAACCAAACACCATAACAATCATCAACAGTACCCAACAACTAAGTTGAGTAACGATCACAACGTAATATTTTGTGAGCTAAAAAGTGTCAATAAAATCGACTTTCTTTTCATTATGAGCGTGTTTATACATATTAATGAAAGATTATGACAACAACACTGTTGTAAAATCTTGAGCTTACCGAACTATTTCACAAGTTGAGTGTCCAAAATCGCTCACGTTATGGCCATAAATTTGTACTGATTAATAAAACCATAGTGGACATTATAGAGTACTATCATTCAATTCCAAAATATACTGTAATAAGAAATGTGTACAAACGACGCCTTCTCTTCTTAAAGTTACCCTGAAATCAAAATTAAAGTTTTTTGGCTTTTAGTATGAATATATTAGCCTTAAGGTTATCTATAAGCTAGTGTGCTGCAAAACAAAGACAAAATTCGCGTTTAAAAGATATGAGCATTCAAAACTTACAGTCTCGTCACTTCCACCAATATGAATCAAGGATTTGGATGATATCACCGTGCACTTCAGTTTCTCATCAAACGTTCTGTCCAATCAAATGCTCTCTAGAGTCCGTAATGTCCCGCCCCCTACACAGCAGATCATATGCGCTCATATGTACGGACGGCATGTATTAAATTACACAGCCTCAGTATGATTATGATCACTATTTCGTTTTAGCAAGTTTCATATTGAATCTGTGTGGTAATTTATTAGCCTGTGGCTGTCATAAGCTTACAAATGCGGCTTTACCGAGCTCAACGGCTCTTGCCCGAGCAGATATTAATGGAACGCTATTGGCTATTCAAAATGAGTGGGCAGGGCTGGGCGATATGTTTTTGTTTCAGTTAAAAGTACGTCACCACATAGAATAACGCTGCGTGTTTCAAGGCACTTCAGTGGACCTTTAAAGGGACGGTTTGGAGTAGAATTGACTTCATTGCTATGCACTCCGAAGCCCATGTAAATACCCCATCCGAAGTTTTTTTTTTTACCTTAGTCAAACAATTATAGAGATATTAGAGTTTTTCGAATTGCTTGTGTAACGGAGTTAAAAAGAACATTAATAATAATATTTGTTATGTTGAATTACAGGAAATTATAAGGGTGAACTAAATTAAATGGTGTTTTGATGCCCTCTAGCGGTTAATGCATTGCAGGCGTTATCGTTATTTTGTCCATGTGCGCCTACCGTAGTTCAGCAGAAAATGGTTAACACTGCTGCGGGTAAGCGCGTTTCTACTCTCTCCAGTTCACTGTGTTTAAAATACCATATAAGTGTGTATAACATGAGTTTTTCCTTTGTAAAAGAGATATGTGTGATTATATCAACAACTGTATAATGCTTACAACTCAGATGAAACTTTGTTGAATTAATTATCGTCTTGTTTCATGTCTCATATAGTAAGACTGACACGTGCTGCTGCTAGTGTAGCATTGAATAGCTATATGGATAACACACAGTGAGTTTACTCTTAATGAGAGAGAGTTATTCATTTTTATGTTCTTTATTTCAGTTATGTCTGCAATGTTTTCACCCGGTGTATTAATACATTTTGATGTATTTCTCAGGTATGTGATTTTCATTTTCAGTTATTCAGTTACCATGAATTTGTCATGAGTTTGGTAGTTCAGCAGAAAATGGTTAACACTGCTGCGGTTATGTCTGCAATGTTTTCACCCGGTGTATTAATACATTTTGATGTATTTCTCAGACACAATCATCATTACAGCAGTGAATAAAAGAACTGAGAACCAGAGTCGTGGTGTGCGTCGTCCATTGCGATAGGTGACAGTCCTGTGAAACAACGTGGAAGACAATAATCGTTACACTTGTTACAGGAGTGAATGGTACATGTGATGTATCTCGTAAATTGCACCACTAAACGTGCAAGTAATCTTACCAAACTTGTGCAGTAGTGTAAATAGGTTATGTACTCACAAAACGCTGCATCAGAACATTTGTAAGTCCACCATGAGTGTTTTAAAAACATGTTTTAGCCGATCCCTACTAGTCTCAAAAACTACAAATGGCGACACGTCGACGTCACTTCCCTGGTTTGAAAAAAGCACGTAAAAGTCCTCGTACAAGTTGACATGCACACAGATATAGTAGGAGGACTTTTACGTGCTTTTTTCAAACCAGGGAAGTGACGTCGACTTGTAGTTTCTGAGACTAGTAGTTCTCAGGTAAAACGTGTTTTTAAAACACTCATGGTGGACTTACAAATATTCTGATGCAGCGTTTTGTGAGTACATAACCTATTTACACTACTGTACAAGTTTGGTAAGATTACTTGCACGTTCAGTGGTGCAATTTACGAGATACATCACATGCACCATTCACTCCTGTAACAAGCAATTCGAAAAACTCCATTATCTCCATAAACGTTCGACTAAGGTAAAAAAAAACTTCGGATGGGGTATTTACATGGGCTTCGGAGTGCATAGCAATGAAGTCAATTCTACACCGAACCATCCCTTTAACAGCTAGAAAATACCCATAATGCACTGGCTCGTGCTGAGTGAATTCCCGCTGTAGCGAAATGGAAGAAGTCCATTTCAGCTTTTCATTTTTTCTAATGGGCGGAAACAAACCAATGAGGAAATTGAATATAAAAGAGCGCTAGAAACGGAAGTGAAGGAGCGAGTAAAAACAAAACACGTGTAGGTTGTTATTGGAGTGGGACACACGCTACCTGAAGCTGAAGGTCGTAGGCTACTATTCTTTGCTGGAATCTCTGTGCATGCGCTGACTGGGTGCGATCGCCAAAGTGACGGAGAAATTGCTCTACTGCGTCTGCATGGTTCGTTCGCCTGCCTGGTGCAACATAATCCAGCCTGGTTTGCTCGCCTGCCTCAGGTACTAGTGATGATGTCCATCATCTTTTAACCTCACGTTAAGTCTCCAAACTCTTTCTCCGGCCCGGGATTTGCGGCCGCTACACAGACTGCTTCACGCAGCCCCCACCACACACACACATACACGCTCATTGCACACGCACACACCCATACACAAACACTCGTTTGGATTATTTATTTTTCTTTGTGGTTGTTTTTTACATGTTTCTTTTTGTTGAAAACTGAACACTAAAAACTGAGTTTGAAAAAAAAAAAGAAAAGAACGAACTTTAAGACATTACAGTGAATCAAGGACTCTCGTGATTTTGTTGTTGATTGTGTGTGAAATCTTGAACTGAAATTGAACGGCAATCTACTTGCTGTCTGTTTACTTTAGTTTTTTTATTTTTCATGTGAAGAAAAGGAAAAAAGAAATACAAACTCTGTGAAAATTTAACTTTGTAAAATTCTTTTTTGTGTGTGTTTGAAAAATGATTTCCTAAAATATATATATATATTTTTTTTTGACCAAACCCTTCAATCTCTGAATGTGTCATTTAAGCACTGTTCTATATTAATGTGGGTATTTGAAGGAATTTATTTTCATTTTTTTTGTGTAACCGTGGTTTGAGTTATCTTCGGGGAAATTGAACTTCATTATATGTAATTTTTTTTACTTGACAAGTTTTACTTGTCTGGCGCCCGAACAATTAAAAATTAAATTTATTTAGTCAAATTTGATTTGGGGGCAGCCACCGTTACATAAGTGGCGCCCGAACAGGGACTTGAAACTTAAACACTTAAACCTTGATGACTTAAAACTTAAACACTTAAACCTTGACGACCTGAAACTTAAAATTTAAATAAACCTTGACAATTTGAAACTTAAAACATTTAAGCACGTAAACCGTGACCACTTAAACTGGTCATTTGAACTTTGAATTTGAGTTTCCCTAAAGGATTACTTAAAGATTACTTAAAGGTTGGTTGTCACTTGAAACTGCCTATATTATTTTTGTTTGTGAAAGTGTGGTGTGTGTATATATATACATACTGAACTGAAACTGTTTTTCTTCTTTACTGAAAGGTTTTGTGGGAAGATACTTTTTGTTTGTGAACTTGCACGTTGTTAAATATAGAATTGTGTTACCCCTTAGTTGTCTTGCTGCCAAACTGACCCAATTATGTGAAAGTTGTGGAAACAACGATTTGTGTTATTGAAAGCTAATTATTGATTTGTGAAGTTAAGTGAATTGTAGTGTGAATTGGTGAATCGGACAATTGGACAGACATTTTACACTGAACTGTTAAGAGTATTCTGCTGCAATTTATTTTTTTTCAAACATTTATACATTGTTTTTTTTCCCCCCAACTTGCATTTCACTACATTTTTACACTGACTGACTACACATACACTGACAATCAAACATGGCTGCCACTCCTCTCTCTCCATCCACTTTCGTGGAGATGGAACCACCCGCACCAGATGTTGCTACCCCAGTCTGGCCTCCAGCACCCCGTCCTCTACTTTCTTCAACTGGACCTCTTCGTGCTCCTTTCCACTTCACTCCTACTCCAGCCAGCACCACTGACTTCCCAGGAACCCATGTGCGGTTTGCTACTTCACCACTAGCTGGCAGCACTCCTGTTCAACCCTTCACCTGGGAACAGGAACCGAATGGCGACTCCATGCGGATATGTACATCACCTGGGCCTTCATCTTTATCTTCAGTGGTACAGCAGGACTTGCCTGGCATCCTGTCAACTCCTGGAAAAGGAATGCATCAACTCACTCAAGTTAAAGGAAACTGGGACACGTTGACACAGCATATGCAAACCCATGAGAAAACCATTGGTGAACTTGCCAAAGAACTTAAAACCATGACTGCACATCACGACAGCCTGATTTCTAACCTTGCTGATAAACTCAAGCAAAACCAACAAGAAGTGCTCACCCACATTTCTGAAAGTAAGAAGCATGTGAAGGAAGAGACTGATCAACTCACTAAGTCACTTAAAGTCATGATTCCTGATGAACTTCACAAAGCTAAGACTACATATGTGTCTGAAGTGCGGTTCATGATTGACCAACTTCAAGTGGAGCTTCAGCAAGACATCAAAACCTACCTGGTAACCCATCAACGAAATTATGACCAGTTGTCAACAGAGCTCACCCAGTGCACCCAAACCACCAACACACTGTGTGCAACTGTAAAAAGCTTACAAACTGAACTTGAGAAAAGACTCGAAAAGCAAGAGAAACAAATGACTGACCTTCAGACAAGAGATTACTCACCTTTACCTCTCAATGCTCCAGTTTCATCTGTATCACCAGTGACTGCTCCATTGCTTCCTGCTCCTCCAGTTTCATCTGCATCACCATCGACTGCTCCTTTGCTTCATGCTCCTGTTGTAAAGAGTGATCATCTTAAGATTACATTTCCTACTTTTGGGAGACAGTCAGATGATGTGGACCCCTTGCTCTATCTAACTCGATGTCAGGATTTCTTGGCGTTACATCCTCTTACTAATGCTGACATCCTGGCCACTTTCCGCACTGTCCTTTATGGTACTGCCCGGGACTGGTGGGAAGTTGCACGATCTTCAATAACCACGTGGCAAGAGTTTGAAGCTGCTTTCCTCTCTGCTTTCCTCTCAGAGGATTATGAAGACGAGCTAGCTGAAAGGGTAAGGACAAGAACACAGGGGGAAAGAGAGAGCATTAGAGACTTTGCATTTACATACAGAGCTCTCTGCAAAAGGTGGAAGCCCACCTTGACGGACAGTGAGTTGGTGAAAATGATGTTGAAAAATATGAATCCCTACCTTGCAAGCCAGATTCGCAGTCGGGTGAACACAGTCGATGAACTTGTGAAATTGGGCCAACAGCTGGAAAAAGACTACGAACAACAACTGCAATATGAAAAACGTGTGAGTTCTAAGCAACCCCTATCCATGCCTCAAAGACCTATTCCCAACCGCCCGCCAGAGAAGCCCTTAGTGCAATGCTGGCGATGTAAAGGCCATCACTCACCTGGCAGCTGTCCTCACTTTGTCTCTTCTCAGTCCCAGTCACCTCAGTCCACCAGTCAACACCCTTCCTCCAATAGCAAGCGGACAACATTTCCATCTACTAAAGGTACTACTGGTCCACCTGGCAATCGCTCTGTGTCTGCCACCTTTCCCCACAAGTCACCAACAACTGATAAGAAACCACCACCTACTGCAATTGTTCCACAACAATTAGTGATACCACTTTGCATTGGTACCTGGAAGGGAAAAGCCATTGTTGATACTGGGGCTAGCTACACCCTTCTACATGAGAATCTCTGGAAGGAGCTCACTTCACAAAAACTCCATCCATGGACCCAGGGTCCGCTCTACCTAGCAAATGGGGAAGCAGAAATTCCTTTAGGTTGGATAAACATGCCAATCACCCTACATCAACAAGTATTCACCATACCTGCTGTTGTTCTATCAGCCAAAGCCCTGGCCTATGCAGTCGTATTAGGACTGGACTTCATCTTCTCCAGTGGGCTGCAGATCAATGTGGCAGATCAGAAGTATTCTTTTCAGTCCAATCCTAAAGAGTATTATCCTTTCCAGCCAACAAATGCCAGTGTACCAGTTATCAGTTCCCAACATCCAAGGGGAAAGATGGGAAATAAAAATCCCAACAGCCTCTCCTTACTATCTTCTGTTCCTCCTCCTCAACTTAACATGTTTCAACCAGCCTACCTGGATGAAAGGACACTAATTGACACTGCTGTACAGGATGCCCACTTACCTCCGGAAGGCAAGCAACAGCTACGGCAGATCCTCGAGTCAAACCCTCAAGTTTGTACCCTTCGTCCAGGACGTACTGAAGTTACAAAGCATCACATATATACTACCCACCAAGTACCTATAAAACAAAGACCGTACCGCACAACACCTGCCAAACAAGCCGTCATTACAGAGCAACTGGAAGAGATGTTGACTGCCGGAATCGTAGAACCATCACACTCTGGATGGGCCTCACCTGTTGTCTTGGTCCCTAAAAAAGACGGAAGCCTTAGGTTTTGTGTGGACTACAGAAAAGTTAATGCCATTACAGAGAACGATGCTTACCCATTACCCAACATCACTGAGATCTTGGAGTCACTATCTGGAGCGGCCATCTTTTCCACCATTGACCTAAACAGTGGCTACTGGCAAGTGAACATGGATCAAGAAAGTAAACCAAAGACTGCTTTCACAACTTCATCAGGACTGTTTCAGTTTAATGTTATGCCATTTGGGTTAAAAAATGCCCCAGCAACATTCCAAAGACTAATGGAGAAAGTTCTAGGAGAATTGCGTGGAAACATCTGCTTTGTCTACATTGACGACATCATTATTTACTCACCATCTGTAGCCCAGCACTTCTCCGACCTCCAGGCTGTTCTTTACAAGCTGCAAATGGCTGGCCTCACCATTAATTTAAAAAAAAGCAAGTTCTGTCTTCAGAAAATAACTTTTCTTGGACATGTTGTCAGCGTCCAAGGCATAGCTGCAGATCCAAGCAAAGTGGAGGCTATACATGAATACCCTGTTCCCACCAACATCAAGGAGGTCCAGCGCTTCCTGGGGTTAGCCGGGTGGTACCACCGGTTTGTACTTAACTTCTCCAGGATCGCTGAACCAATCAATGCACTGAAAAAAAAGGATGTTCATTCCTCTGGTCACAACAATGTCAACAAGCCTTTGAACATTTAAAATGCTGTCTTACCTCTCCACCCATTCTTGGCCATCCTGACCTTCAACTGCCTTTTACCGTCTATACGGATGCCAGTAACACTGGTCTGGGTGCTGTGCTGACCCAGCGCAAGGAACAGGGATTGGAACAAGTTATTGCTTATGCCAGCAGAACCCTGAACAAAGCAGAGACCAATTACACAGCCACCGAAAAAGAGTGTTTGGCTGTAATTTGGGCCCTGGAAAAATGGCAGCACTACTTAGAGCACAAACTGTTCACTGTCATCACAGATCACTCAGCGTTACAATGGGTAATGTCTTCCACAAAAACCACAAGTCGCCTCATCCGGTGGGCCTTGCGACTACAGAGATTTGATTTCATCATTGAATATCGCAAAGGAAAACTAAATATGGCACCTGATGCTCTGTCTCGGATTCACACCAGTTGTAACCTGTACACCAACCAACACCAACAGGAGAATGCTGAGTTTCCGATGTCTCCAGCCACAATCTGGGAAGAACAGCACAAAGACCCTGTCATCACCAACACACTTCAAGCACTTGCCGAAAATGATTCCTCTCTAAAAGATCAGTATGAGATAGTGGAAGATAAACTCTATCACAAAACTCACCTGCCGAACAATCAAGTTCATTACAGAGTCTACATTCCTACCAGCCTTGTGTCATCCGTTCTACACCACTACCACTCTAATCCCTGGAGCGGTCATGTAGGTATTTATAAGACCTACAAGCGTATCCATGATGTTGCATTCTGGCCTGGAATGTGGAATGACATAAAACACCACGTTAAAAAATGTGTCAAATGCCAGACTCTTAAGGGAGAAAATCAGAAACCTGTGGGCAAACTACAACAAGTCACCACCACCCGTCCCAACGAAATGCTTGGAGTGGACATTATGGGGCCAATGCCACGCAGCACACAGCAAAATGAGTACCTCTTAGTCTTTGTAGATTACTACTCCCGGTGGGTGGAATTTTTCCCCATGCGCAACGCTAAAGCTGAGACGGTTGCATTACTTCTTCGGAAGGAAATTCTAACCCGTTGGGGAGTGCCAGACTTCATTCTGTCGGATAGAGGTACACAATTTGTGTCATCACTGTTCAGAGAACTCTGTCAAAAGTGGAGTATCAAACCTAAATTGACAACATCATACCATCCACAAACAAATATGACAGAGAGGGTTAATCGTACGCTCAAATGCATGATTTCTGCCTATGTGGACAACAATCATAAAAAATGGGACCAATACTTACCAGAACTCCGTTTCGCTATTAATTCAGCTGTCCAGGAAACGATTGGGATGACCCCTGCAGAGCTTCATTTAGGGAGGAAACTGCAAAGTCCCATGGACAAGGTGTTACATGGCAAGAATCTAACTCCAGACTGCACATCTTACGATACAGTCCATCACCTAACTGAGCTTCAGACCAAAGCCATGGAATGCTGTAAAAAAGCACAAAAGAGACAGCTTCGGAATTATAATAAAAGAAGACGAGATGTCACATACAAGGAAAAGGATCGTGTGTGGATGAGAACCTTTCCCCAGTCTAGTGCACAACATCACTTCACTGCAAAATTGGCTCAAAAATGGAAAGGCCCTTACCGTGTCGTAAAACAGGTGGGTCCATTGAACTATCGAATAGCGCTAGAGACCACTGGCGAAGATGTTCGCATAGTACATGTGTGCAACCTGAAACCATGCTTTCCCACGGCTGAAGAGCTGGAATGCCAGGAGAAGAAAAGGCTCTGCCAAATATTCAATGAATCTTCTGATGAAGAGGAATTCATTGGATTTTAATTATGATTCACATTTCCACAACCATAGGTTGTTTTCTCCAGGGAGGGAGAGTGTAGCGAAATGGAAGAAGTCCATTTCAGCTTTTCATTTTTTCTAATGGGCGGAAACAAACCAATGAGGAAATTGAATATAAAAGAGCGCTAGAAACGGAAGTGAAGGAGCGAGTAAAAACAAAACACGTGTAGGTTGTTATTGGAGTGGGACACACGCTACCTGAAGCTGAAGGTCGTAGGCTACTATTCTTTGCTGGAATCTCTGTGCATGCGCTGACTGGGTGCGATCGCCAAAGTGACGGAGAAATTGCTCTACTGCGTCTGCATGGTTCGTTCGCCTGCCTGGTGCAACATAATCCAGCCTGGTTTGCTCGCCTGCCTCAGGTACTAGTGATGATGTCCATCATCTTTTAACCTCACGTTAAGTCTCCAAACTCTTTCTCCGGCCCGGGATTTGCGGCCGCTACACAGACTGCTTCACGCAGCCCCCACCACACACACACATACACGCTCATTGCACACGCACACACCCATACACAAACACTCGTTTGGATTATTTATTTTTCTTTGTGGTTGTTTTTTACATGTTTCTTTTTGTTGAAAACTGAACACTAAAAACTGAGTTTGAAAAAAAAAAAGAAAAGAACGAACTTTAAGACATTACAGTGAATCAAGGACTCTCGTGATTTTGTTGTTGATTGTGTGTGAAATCTTGAACTGAAATTGAACGGCAATCTACTTGCTGTCTGTTTACTTTAGTTTTTTTATTTTTCATGTGAAGAAAAGGAAAAAAGAAATACAAACTCTGTGAAAATTTAACTTTGTAAAATTCTTTTTTGTGTGTGTTTGAAAAATGATTTCCTAAAATATATATATATTTTTTTTTTGACCAAACCCTTCAATCTCTGAATGTGTCATTTAAGCACTGTTCTATATTAATGTGGGTATTTGAAGGAATTTATTTTCATTTTTTTTGTGTAACCGTGGTTTGAGTTATCTTCGGGGAAATTGAACTTCTTTATATGTAATTTTTTTTACTTGACAAGTTTTACTTGTCTGGCGCCCGAACAATTAAAAATTAAATTTATTTAGTCAAATTTGATTTGGGGGCAGCCACCGTTACACCGCGTCTCGGCAGAATATGGCGTCCACAGCAAGATAGTAAGTGCCTTTTTAATTGTTTAATTAAGGTTCATTCAAGCTAGTTTCTTACATACTTCAAGATAAATAATTAGAACTGAAGCTTGACGGATTATTATTAGGCTACACAACAAATACAAACAGCACAAGTGGCGAATTTGGATCAAGACACTGATTTCATTTTTTATTGGTTCTTCTGTATGTAGTTGTATTTTTCGCAAACTTACATACTCCCAAAAAGAAATTTTGAAAAAATAGTGGGAAAGAAATTAAATCCATTCATGTTATTATAAGTCAGTGTACCATCAGAACGATTATCAAACTAATATTTAGGGGTAAAAAACATACATGGAGTTGTTTTAAAGCACCAGTATCTCGTGGTGAGGAAAAGACAGTTAACTACCAATAAAATAAAATGCTCTTCTCTCAGTGACATTTTAATATCAAATACACTGTTTACCTTAGCATACATTTTTTAATTTTTTTGTGTGTACTCTTTTTTTATACAATATCTTTTTGCCAATGCACGTTTTAGTAAATGAACTTGTAGACTTCATATTGCATATCTTCAGTTTAAAGAGTTTTAAACCCATGAAGCGATTGCGGTTAAAAAGTTTGAAAAGCATGATGTGACAAAGAAAAAGTATGGGTGTATGTATGTGAGAAACAGAAAGTTGAAGAGTAAGACATTATACAAGTTCCTTTCCAGTGCAGTGACATTCCTCTTGATAATGGAAATGGCATTCATCATCATAGACTTAATGAACCAGTCTCTGTTGTAATGAACGCCATGGATTAGGAGAAATTACGGCTGTGTCTTTTGAACTTTCCTTAACTTAATCTCAATACTATTTGACAGTCCATAACTGACCAGTTTTTGTTGCATCTGAAACAAAGATGAATAGACAGATCAAAATGTATTTTATTCCCATTTCATAAAACATAAAATGCTCCAGTGACTTACTTTCTGCAAAACGGCCTCAATGTTTCCACTCTGTGTTAGGTCTGAAAATGATGTAAGTCTCATTCGAACTCCTATGACGCTTTCTAAAGGAACACACACACATAACACATTATAACATGATATAAACAAACTGACAGATAATCTTGATGAAACTCCTACCTAATTGACTGTTTGCGCTAAAGGCCCAACGACCAGGAAGGTTTACGTTACTCGTGCTCTTGAGGTTTCGATAGTTGCCATTGCTTGCACCAGGAATTGCAAAGTCGTTTGTAGAGTCTATTGTGAAGTATCCAGCCTATTAAAACAATGAAAGAAAAGTTATGAATACACATAGCACCAGTATAGAATATAAAATATGATTTTAATCCTGTGATGTTTGTTTTACCTGCACTCCACCATATAGCTCAGCACAGTCACCATAATTCATCAGAAAGAAAGAAAGATTCCCATCTGAAATTAAAACTGCTTGAAACAGGATTACCTGGGAAGAAAAGAAACAAGATCATAGTCTTTACAGTGTGTAGCCTGAAAGCAAACGAGCCAAAAAAAAAAAAAAAAAAAGTTACCGGGTTTTGCTGAGCTCCATACTTCCAAGTGACGACAAAGACCCAAGAAGCAGTGAAGCTCTTCTGAGGGAAATACTGGTTTATATCCTGAGTGGCTCGAGCGAGAACACTTCCATTTGTGTACTGCTGATACGAGAACACGCCACTGTAATAGTCGTCAAAGTCATTCCAAAGTGCAGCAATGAAATCTTCATATCCTGTGGTTGGATTATAGAAAGGTTCTGATGCTAGCAAAGGTATGTTGAATGTAAGGAGTCCATTATAATTAACCTGTAATATGAGAAATCAGTTCAAATCCAGCGGAATAATATAAACATTTGCATTCATATTTTCTGTAGATTGCCAACAGAACTAAATTCTCACATATATCTGGTTGTATGTGTTGCCAAAGAACGGAAATGGAGTTGAAAGACTAACAGAATAGTGGCTTTCACCACCAGTTTCAACATGTTCTGTGTCTCCTGCCGCTGAGCCGAATGGATAGAATATCTCTGGTGCTGCGAGAGAATGAAGGCAAAAAATAAAACGTGAACAAGTTATGTTTATTTAAATATAACTTTAAATCAGATGTCATTAATTACATTTCCATGGCTCTGCAGCTGTTTGTGCAATGGCAAAAAGAAATATACATTATAAAACACTTTCTTTTACAGTACATTAAAAACACTGCATATAGGCATACAATGTGTTTTCCCTAACTTGCAGCATTATTACCTGGTGTGCTTGGAAATATGCCAGCAGTTTCTGCAAGAATGTACACAAATACAATAAATATGTCATGATGAAGTTGAGGGGAAGACATTCATATTTATTTCTGAGGCTTTCATTACTAATAGCATTACTACCTGTTGGCGGTATGGTGCTTTCCAGTGTGGTGCCTGAAAAGAATAAACACAAATACAAGCATTATTAAATACCTCATGAAGTGTTTTCAGAGTTCATACCAGGTTTGTTCACCATAGGTGATTTTTTTTTAAAAACAGATCTGCTCTAATTTAAAGGTCTGTAATTGTGTTGGTAATTACCTACAATTGTAGTTTGTGCCCTGGCTGTTAAAGAGAAAGACGTTATTCAATTTAGAAACACAGATTTGTGTGTTATTAATGTCTTTCCGATATTAGGACTAATAATTAAACAGTAAATAAAACCTTACTGAGTGACAGGACTGATATAAACACCAGCAGATGCTGTGAAATTCTCATGATGAGGTCAGATTTTATAGGAGTCCTATTGTAATCAGAAAGAGCTTTATTATTCCCCCTTACAATTTGGATATTTCCAACTACAAATTTGAAAAAGCTAATATTCAATATGAAATCTATGTGCTGACCTTAAAATATTTTACAGCCAGTGTTGGGGGGGGTAATGCATTACAAGTAACGCAAGTTATGTAATCAGATTACTTTTTTCAAGTAACTAGTAAAGTAACATTACTTTTTCATTTACAAGAACAACTTTTTCAAAAAAAAGTATTTGTTTTCAGTTACGTTTTGTTTCCTTTATGTATTTAATCCCATGTTATTAACCAGTGCCTCTGCTTTGTTAATTCAATTTAACCATACTAATAAGCGAAACTTACTTTAGATTAACTAAAAATTTAAGATTTGCTAAAAATCAAACTTTCTATATTAAAAACAAACAAGCAAGCCCTGCTCAGATTTCAAAAGTAACGCAAAATTAATGTAACGCAATATTGTAATGCATTACTTTTAAAAGTAACTTTCCCCAACACTGCTACAGCGGACATTGTGTAGCCACATACAATACATGTCTTTGCTTAGGACACTCTTAAAAATAAAGGTGCCATAGAAGAACCATTCAGTCAAAGGTTCTTTAAAGAACCGTCTCTTTCTTACCTTTTTAGAATCTGAAGAACCTGCTTTCGCCTAACCTTTTGTGAAACAGAAAGTTTCTTCAGCTGTTAAAGGTTCTTTATGGAACCATTTAAACAAAAAAAGGTTGTTCTATAGCATCGTTAAGCACCTTTATTTTTAAGAATGTACAATACCGTATTTACTTTTCAAAATATGAATCTTAATTTGTACCCCCATATCTAGGGACATTATTTTTCAAAAGTTGTTTTTATTAGCAGACTTTCATGTATTCATATGTAGGCCTACAGTATATGCAGTGAATATACAGTTGGTTTTGCAAAACAATATGTACTTCTATAGTTTATGTAGTCACTATAGTTTATCAAATGTAATATTAAAGACATTTTACTTACCTTCAACCTCTTGTACCTGATGTGTGTTAAATTACTAGGCAGGCAGTGTGCAGTGACTTTTAAATGCGTCCCAGCCCTGTTTTAACAGCAGAGCATCTCCTGGAATAAAAGAAAATATTTTTTCATTGGAACATGGCCAGTAATCATCGCAATGCAATTCAAACAATATGGCTTAATATATAATCATTAGATTTTAGGATATACCTGTGAAGAGTTTATAACAAGTCTTTATTGTAAACAATTTTAAAGTCTGTATTATTTATAATAATATGTTTATGCATTAATTATGAATACATTTCTACCAATATAAATTGACTGCATTCACAAAGAATGTACAGAATGAGTATCACACAGGCTATCTATAAATCAAGTGACGCCTTAACAGGTTCCCTAAAAACCACATATGCTATACATTTTTTTAATGCTACTTTAAAAATAATTATGATTATTTCATTAGTGATGTGACTTACTGGTCAGAAAGACTGAATGATTGCAATACAATGACAAGATGACATAATCTGCCTACAAATGTTACCCTGGACCACAAAACCAGTCATAAGGTTACATTTTTGCAAATTGAGATTCAAAATATTGAGCAAATCGCTTTTAAAGTTGTCCAAATTAAGTACTTAGCAATGCATATTACGTTTTAATATATTTAGGGTAGGAAATTTGCAAAATATCTTAATGGAACATGATCTTTACTTAATATCCTAATGATTTTTTGAATAAAAGAAAAGAGAATTATTTTAATCCAATCTATTTATTGCCATTGCTAAAAATATACCCCTGCTACTTAAGACTGGTTTTGTGGTCCGAGGTCACAAATTACCAAAAGAATCCTCTCCACTTTATTTTCACCTGATAAATATTCAAGTGGTTCAAGATGAAATTTTATGAGTTAAATTGAATTAAATATAAGATCAAATTAAGAAGCTGAGTAAATTAATTTAATGTAACAATTAAATTAACTGGTTTTAAATTCAAAACATGTTTCTGTATTTTATTTGTTTAATTTTTTATTTGTATTTCTAAATGAGGCATGCACTAAACAGATAAAAGTAGACAGAAGAGTACTATGTAAAGTAAACTATTTGAGGCTTTTTTTTACTTTACAATGGTAACCAGCAATGCAAAAGAAAATGTGTGCAAAGATCATCATATCTGAACATGTTAGCAGTGCTACTGTGCATTACATAATTTCTGTGCACTTATGTTCATATACAAAATTAAGATTTGAAACCCTTCAGAATGAGGTAAATGATATTGTAATATTATTGAAGGTTAGTTAGGTTATGTGGTGTCAATCCTCGTGTTCTTTTTGCTGAGACTACAAGGTGTTCAAAAGCAAAAGCAAAAGTATGCTATAGTATGTTTCTCTTACGTAAGTTTAGTTAAAGTAAAAGGACTTTACAGGTTTACTTTCATTTTTCACATACTACAGATCTGGTTATTTGAAACCCCTGCAGAACTTACAGGCATTTAATAACGCAAAACAAGATGAGACAAAGAAAAGAGGAGGATCAGTGATGATTACTAAAGTGTATGGATGTTGGATTTACTGTATACATAAAATGTTCTCTGTCCTGTTGTGTGACATTCCTTTTCAGAACACACTGGTTCCCAAGAAACAAATAAGCATGTTAACATCAGATGCAGTTCTTAATCTGACAGTAGAAAACTGTAGAGAGTAGAAAAACTGCGCTGAAAACCAGAGTTCATGGAATGTAGAAAGGATTAAGGCTTTCAAGAATGCAAAAGCAGCATAGAAGTGTCAAGTTTTCAGGTGGATTTCAAGAAACAGACTAAAACTCCAGTTATCCACAAGGCTTGCCCTTCAGCATATGGTGGTTATCAAATAAAACCACCAATAATTAAAAATCACATATGATTAATCATAGTCGCTAAGCTTTAGTTTTATTTCTTTTCCTACCTGAGACTGATATTACGGCTTTATCTTTTGTGCTTTTCTTAACTTCAGCTCGACGCCGTTTGGCAGACCGTACTTGACCAGCTCCTGTTTTATCTGAAACAAATAATGGATAAACAGATCAATCTTTCCATATGTTGTCTATTGGCATTGCATTTTGTATAAATAGTCATATTTGTGTCTTACTTTCTGTAAAATAATCTGAATGTTTCCACTATCCATTATGTCAGAAACAGAGGAAATTTTAATTTGAAGTCCAATAACGTAGTCTAAAGGGAAACACATATACACACACAGAATGTTAAATTATGTTTATGTTTTTTAGTATGACCAAATGAAAAGAAGTTATATGTAAGTAAAATTAAATTTGAATTCTTTGTTGTGTTGTGATGTGTCAAAACATGAGTTTGTAAAATAATCTTTTCTGTAACACGTTATGATGATGGACAAACTGATAGTAAAGGTTACCTTTGTTTGACTTTGATCCACTGTCCACCCTGAAGGCCCATCGGCCAGGAACATTGACATTACTGGAGTTTCTGAGATTTGAGATAAAGCTCCCGTTGTTTAATCCATTGGTCACAAAGTAGTCTGTTGAGTAGACTGTGTCATAACCAGCCTGAACAAACCATAAACATGATATACTTTATTAACAGAGAAAGAGAAAGGGGTTTGAGAAGCAGTGGTTTGCAAAAGGTTTCTGTTACCTGCACTGGATGTTCTGTTACAGCAACATCACCATAAATCATCAGAATAAATGAAAAATTACCACCTGAAATTAAAACCACTTGAAAGGATGTCTCCTGAAAAGAATGGAAAAATTTACTTTACATACAGTACTCTGTATAATTCATGTTTTATTCAGTTATATTTTTATTTCATTGAATTTATTATTCTTATTAATATAAATGTTTAAGTTACATAAAATGGGGATGATGATTAATATTACATCTTACATGTATATTACTCTCTCTCTGTTGTTGTTTTGTGTGCATTGTTTTACACAGAATAATGTCAAAGCAGCAATAACAGTTTGCAGTCTTCCGAAAAGTATAACTTACTGAGCTTGTGTTAAAATAAACAACTTTATCCCATGTTGCCACAAACACCCAAGAAGCGTTAAAGTTCAGATTTGGGAAATGTGTGTTAATATCCTGAGTGGCACGAGTGAGAACATTTCCACTGGTGTACTGCTGATCTGCTGATATGAAACAACACCTCTCTCACGGTTGTCAAGGTTTGTCCAAAGACCAGCGATTACATCTTGACTTCCATGAGTGGGAAATGCGTATGGAACATATTGTGATGAAGGCTGGTTGAATGTGAGATGTCCATTATTATTCACCTGCAACATGAGAAATACTGTCAAAATCACTGATTCCACATTCACCACTCACATTTAGACTCAAAATTAAGATGGGAATCAAATTTTTACATAAATCTGCTGGTATTTGCGGCCAAAGAACAGAAATGGACTCAACAGCTGAATAACAGATGAACTTCCATCAAGAGAAGCACTGTTGTTTGTGTCTCCTGCCGCCCAGCCAAAACAACAGAACACTTCTGCATAAAGAACAGCAGTAGTTTAGCCAATATGATATGCAACTGATTACTTACCTTGAAATAAGACTTAAAATACTGCAGGACACCAAAACCACAGAGTAGGTGTTTTAGGAACACATTTAACTCACCTTCGCAGATGAGTCTAACATCCTCACTATGCCCACAGTTGTGTGTTCCCCATCCGCGTGATATACAGTCTTGGAGGGCAGTTTCAGTCCCACTGCACTGTACATCATCCAACCATATATGACCTGAACCTACTCTGAAGTTCCTTATCAGTACCTGTACAACGTTCCCACAGCCCAGCTGTCTGCACACCACTGCAGCATCCCATGAATCCCAGTAATCGTCACACACAGTTCCCCAAGTTCCATAATGGAGTATCTCCAGTCTTCCAGAACAGAAGCTGTTGCCATCCACTAACCTGACATCTATCATCCACCAAAGAACAAAGAAAGAAGAAATAGTGGTTAACATGATATATTAGAAAACTATTATTGGTATTATTCGTCGCCAAGAATGGAAGGTGTATACACGTATGTGACCCTGGACCACAAAACCAGTCTTAAGTAGCATATTTGTAGCAATAGCCAAAAATGCACTGTATGGGTCAAAATTATAGTTTTTTTTTTATGCCAAAAGTCATTAGGATATTAAGCAAAGATCATGTTCCAAGATATTTGGTAAATGTTCTACCGTAAATATATCAAAACATTTATTTTTGCATTTCTATGAACTTCATTTGGACAACTTTAAAGGCGATTTTCTTAATATTTAATTTATTTATTTTTTTGCACCTTCAGATTTCCGATTTTCAAATAGTTGTATCTCAGCCAAATATTGTCCTATCCCAACATCAATGGAAAGCTTATTCAATGATGATGTATAGATATTATTTGTGGTCCAGGCTCACATATTGCATTTGCATTGATCATATGGTTTACATGCCATTGATATGCTTACATACAGCTAAATTTAAATTGCAAAAATGATTTATTAAGGAAAAAGTTATTGATTACAGAAAAAAAAATGTCTAGGGATTGAAATAAACACAAGCAAGTCCAATGGGGTAAAAAATATTGTCAAACGAATAAACAGTTAGTGTAAGTTAGTGAGTTAGTGCAAAAGACTTCTCTGGAGAACAAAGTTCCACCAGAGGAAGTGATGTTGAGACGATCAGTCACGTCTTTTATACTCTCTGCCCATAGTATCTTTAATTGACAGCGACATCACAAATAGATGTTATACTGCCTCCAAAAGGCAGAGAAAGGGAAAAACAGGGTCATAACAATTGGCATTGATGGTTCAATGAGAAACCTTGAACATTCATTGAACCTTTCAAATGCAGAACAGGTTCTTTATAGTGGGAAACATTTTTTTTGAGAGATTTTCAAAAATGTTCAAAATGCTTCTTTTAAGAACTGTTCACTGAAAGTTTCTTAGGGGAACCAAAATGATTCTTCTATGGCATGCAAAACACCCCTTTGGAGCCTTTATTTTTAAGAGTGTATAGCAATATTACATCATCCTATGCTTCATTACCTGAGTCTGAAAAGGAGGTGGTGAATGAGATTGATATTGCAGAGGCTATAAAAAAGAAACATAAAAACACCAGACATTAAGTTGGTAACTCACAGATTTCAAATGTCTTTTGTATATTTAAATTCGAATGCATAGACAGCCAAGTTTTATTACAAATCTTTCTTGACAGTGATGAAATACCCCTTTAAGAACATGTCAACATCTCTGATTGATTTCTGAGGTTCATGGAATTATTTTCCAAATAATTTAGGCTGTTTAGTAGATTGTAAGCTTAAAAAAAATATTACTTGTTTGTTGTGGTGCAGTTGTTTGTGCCAAGCCTGTTAAAGACAAAAAAAAAAAAAAAAAAAAAAAGAGATTATTAAGTTCTTGATCATTTAACATTAAGAATGGAGCTAAGATCAGGAGCTTACTTGGTGACAGAACTGGTATTATTAATAACAGCAGCAGATGTTGTGAAACTGGAATAATTTTCATGATGGCTAATTTGACAAAGTGAAAAAGGAGTCCTTGTTCTGTAATAAGAGAGATTTATATTTTTATTAAAGGAAGTGTTAACCAGGAACTCTTGAGAACAACACCACAAAAATCCAAAGTATTATTGAACTAAAAAGATAAAAAAAAGAAGTTATCACTAGTATTTATACTTGTCATTGCCATTAAACTTGTCATTTGCACTTTTTAAAAATGAAGGTTCTTTATTGGCATCGATGGTTCCATGAAGGACCGGAAATGCAGAAAAGGTTAGTGGAAAAGGATTTCGATTTTTAAAATGGTTCTTTTAAGAACTGTTTACAGAAAAGTTCTTTGGGAAACCAAAAATGGTTCTTCTAATCTACGGCATTACTACAAAAATATCCCATTGTTTTTAAGAGTGTGCTTGTGATATTCCTCATTTGTAAGTTGATTGAATAAATCTAAATGAATAAACTGAATTGTAAACGTAAATGCACAGAAAGAGAGAGAGAGAGATTTTGATACTTACCTCAATAAAAGTTTCATCCAGCCTGCTTTTGCACCAGTTGGAGATTAAATGAAAACTATGCAGGAAGTTGCTGATTTTAAATGCTTAATCTGCATCTGAGATTGACGTACTGCTCCCCTTCACAAGACCTAATGGGTGGAGATACAGTACACTGTCCAATCACACCCTTAAGCGTACCCATAACCCTATCCACCTTTGTCTTCAACGCGGAAGTAAGCCTATGGGGGAGATTTCTAGTTCATTAGCCGCTATAGGGAAATAACGAGAAGGATAGCAATGTGCAGTAAAATGGTCAAACTGTTTGCACTACAAACCAGTGTGTTCATAATTAAGATCATATATTAAAATGACATTGCCCCAAAAAATTGAACCACAGTTGAATAATTTAATATGGGACCATACTATCCTGTCATGAATCAGATCTTAGAAACTGTTCAGACTGGTATAGAGGATTTGCACTTACGTTACCGTTTGGTCTGTTACCCGGATGCATGGCCATATTGGAGATACTCCGATGTAAACAACAGCATGGACTGCATTGTTAATGTACTACTGAATGCATTATAGCAGTGTGCGTTAAGATATTAGTCTATTATGTCACCTACCTGACTGGAAATGTTAAGAACAAACACGAACGTTGTCAAGATTCTTGCCCTGGAAATCCTGGTTCACTTTGGCCAACTTCAAACAGTTTTTGTTCCTCAGACAGGTTAATTTCTTAGTGTCTGCCAGCATACTTCAGTCATATTTGGCCATTCTCTCTAATAATGTATTTGCCCTGATTTGATCTGTTTTCCTGAGAAATACATCTCTTTTTATATTATTTTGTCATCATTACATTACTTAAAGGAGTTAAAAACGGCCCTTATTAAAGGATCAATTCACTTCCAGAACAAAAATTGACAGATAATGTACTCACCCCTTTGTCATCCAAGATGTTCATGTCTTTCTTTCTTCAGTCGTAAAGAAATTTAGTTTTTTGAGGAAAACATTTCAGGATTTCCATATAATGTATATGCATGGCGCCTCCAAGTTTGAACTTCCAAAATGCAGTTTAAACGCAGCTTCAAAAAGCTCTAAACTATTCCCAGCTGAGGAAGAAGGGTCTTATCTAGCGAAACGATCTGTTATTTTCGAAACAAATTGACAGTTTATATAACTTTTAACCTCAAATGTTCGTCTTGGCTCGTCTACAACGCTGTTTTACCTTCTTTCTTTTTTTTTTTCTTTTTTTATACGGCTTTTGATCTTCTTTGTATGCTAACTTTGTAAACACTGGGTCGGTACTTCTGCAGATGTAGAAAACTAAACGGAAACGGAGGAAAACGAGATGGGAGTTTTTCGACATACCCTAACGACGAGCATTTGAGTTTAAAAAGTATATAAATTGTCAATTTGTTTAAAAAATAACCGATCGTTTCGTTAGATAAGACCCTTCCTCCTCGGCTGGGATCGTTTAAAGCTCTTTCAAGCTGCATTTAAACTGCATTTTGAAAGTTCAAACTTGTGGGGCACCATATACATAGAGAGAAATCCTGAAATTTTCTTTACGACTGAAAAAAGAAAGACATTTACATTTTGGATGACAAGAGGGTGAGTAAAGTACCTGTAATTTTTTGTTCTGGAGAGAACTAATCGGTCTTGATTGACATTTTTTTAACAGTTAAAGTTTTGGCCGGTTTTTGGTGGAGTGGGAAGGTTTTGGTGAGTTTGTGGGTTGGAAATCATCCATCCAGTCTGGCAACACTAACTAGCTCAAGCTCCATCCATTAATTCCAAAGAGGGGAAGCTACAGTAGATGTCATTTTGCTCTGAAGGTAAGGACATTGAATCAACAGAATGTCAATAAGACGCTGTCACTGAAACAAAACTCATCTTTTCCAAGAGCCATTCACATCAAAAAGATTATTTTTACATACACAGTAAAAAGTAAAAGAGTTGGGTGGGAGAGCATTGAAGAATCAACATGAAGTGGCATTAAAACTGAAATAGTAATTTACTTTTATAATGAGGAAATTATTGCATTTTAACGAAAGATTCGAATAAAAAAGCATCACTAACACTTAATAATAATAAAAAAGTGTAGTTTATTTTAGTGGTTCATTTACTGCAGTGCACAACATGTCCCCTCCAAGGATCGCACTCGTTCTTGTTAAGCTGCTGTCTCCCCCTCGTGGTGAGCAAAGGAACATCCACACTAACGAATTCTCTAAAATAAGCTGTTTTCAGTCAGTCTATGAAAGTTACACTATGTTGCCTATATTTCTTCTAATGAAGAGATTTGACTACTTTAGTAATTTCCATGAGTACAAATCTTAACGTTTAAGCATATTATTATATAATAGGGTATTGTGTGTTTCCTATTTTATATCAACAGGACCCTTTTCTATTCTAACATGACAATGCATCTGTGTATAAAGCAAGGTTCAAAAAGAAAATATTAATTCAGTCAGTGTGGAAGAACTTGACTGATCTAGTAAAACCAAGTCCTAATCCCAGCTGAACACCTCTGGTGTGACTTTAAATGCAGACCTTGAACCGGAAAACTCATCACCAAACACCAATGACTCTATATGGTAATAATGAAAACATAATTCAAAAATTGCATTTCCATCTCTGTTGTTGTTTTGGAAGCTCTATTGCTCAAGCTATAGGAATGCTGTATCAAAATCAATGCTGATCAGTACAGAAATGTTGATCAGCTTATGTGGTATTAAGATATATATATTTTTTTTACTTTAAAGACGTTTGGATTTTACATTTGTTTTGCAATCTGTATTCTCACCATTAAGAGCATTCAGGCAAAGCAAGATCCAATTACATATTTGTATCCTTATAAATCATGATTCTAATGAAGTTTGATTAGACAAACAATTTAATGTTTAGTAAATATTTTAGGGATAGGGATTGATTCATTAATTGATTCATTTACAAATGTTGGTCATGGTCACATTGTAAAAATCTCATAAACATGCAAAGAACCCTTGTGTGGAAGATTTAAGGAAGTTATTGTAAAACGTAAAAAGCATATTACGGCTTTATCTATTGCACTTTTCTTAACTTTAGCTCAACACTGTTGGGCAGACCATACTTGACCAGCTCCTGTATCTAAAAGGAAAAAAATGGACAAACAGATCAAACTATCTCCATGTTGTCTATTAGCATCGCATTTTATATAAATAGGCGTGTTTGTGTCTTACTTTCAATTAAACGACCTGAGTGTTTCCAGGATCTCTTAGGTCAGAAAATGAGAAAAGTTGTTTCTAGTACAGGCAAATGAAAAAAGTTATATGTGGGTGAAATTAAGTTTGACTTTTTTTTTCGGTGTGTTGTGATGTGTCATAACATTGGTATGCAAAATAATATTTTCTGGGTATATATAACACATATTATTATGATGAACAAACTGATAGTAATGTGTGAGTTGGAAGGTTACCTTTATTT
>NC_133382.1:37169952-37211637 GCF_049309525.1 Garra rufa
AACAGACATTCTGTCATAAACATTGTCACATTTAACTAATAATTTAACATGTGTACTGTCTTTGTTTAAACTTTATACAATATTCACTCATTGAACATCATTTTCAGACCATGAAAACCTACAGTACAGACCAAAAGTTTGGACACACCTTCTCATTCAAATGAATCAGAAGGTGTGTCCAAACTTTTGGTCTGTACTGTACATTTCTGAAAAATTTCATCAGTTACAGCAAAACAGTGTGATGGAAGAAAAGAAAATATAAGTATTTATGAGAAATTAAATGAACATGTCATTATATAAAATTTAGAATTGTATTAACTCCACTAAAGCTGTGACCTCAAAAAAAAAAAAAAAAAGTCGTAAAACTGACAGCATGTTTTTCTTCATTCCAGCAGATGTTTCCTCATAAAAGCAGACATGGGACACATTTAAAACCAGTGAAACTTCCTGCTAAACCACATTTAGCACAAGAGCAGCTTAGAGAACCTGAGGTAAGCAACATCTTCCTCTTCAATGTTATCTCCATTAACTATATTCTCAATTTGGGAAATTTAGTTTACCTGATGAATGGATTAGAATAAAAATAAAATAAATAAGCTATATACTAAGTTTTGTTCTTTGAAGGTTACAAAGTTAAAATGGCACAATGTAATAAAGCAAAATTCCAGTCAAGTAGCACCTACATGTAGGCGTTATAACCGTTTTTTATTGTAATATGTTGTAAATTTTAAATATTCTATAATGACATTGGTGTAACTGCATTTATAATAATGTGTGATGCTCTAATAATGCTCTCTGATTACAAAAGAGGGGCTTCTATCCTACATTCTGGTTTTATCTCAGACTTCATCATCATGAGATTGTCTCTGGTTTCACAACATCTGCTGGTGTTCATATCAGTCTTGTCACTCAGTAAGGCTGTGTTCCTGTTTGATTTTCAGTGTAGTTAGTAAAAATAATAAAATTACAGAGTCAGAATTCTCCTTTGACTTTAAGTATCTCTCTTTGTCTGTAACAGCTAGGGCACAAACAACAACTGAACAGACAACATTTCCTATAATTACATCTGCAACAACACCTGCCACTATAACACCTGCAACAACAACATCTGCATCAACAACATCTGCACCAACAACAACAACTGCAACAACAACATCTGCACCACCAACAACAACTGCAACAACAACATCTGCACCAACAACAACAACTGCTACAACAACATCTGCACCAACAACAACAACAACAACATCTGCACCAACAACAACACCTGCAACAACAACATCTGCACCAACAACAACAACTGCTACAACAACATCTGCACCAACAACAACAACAACATCTGCACCAACAACAACACCTGCAACAACAACAACAACAACATCTGCATCAGCATCTGCACTGTCAACAACACCTGCAACAACAGCATCTGGACCGGCAACAACAACATTTGCACTGACAACAACACTGGCAGGTAATTATGGACCTTTGAATTAGAACCAGTTCTGTCAGGACAACTATTGTCAAATATAACTTACAATTAGCATACATTTTAGGTTGGGGGTATGATTCTGTTCTGGGCAAACACTCCCTGCCCATCCATGCAGACTAGCATGAATAGAAGCAGGGAGAGCATAAATAACCCCCCTAGGGTAAACAGAACAGAACCAACATTATTGATTAATGTAGATGTCATTAATGTTCTAAGCAATTATTTTATTGTAATAACTTAATTCAGTGGTCTGACTAAATGATAAATATCCAATGCCAAGTCCTGACTGGAGGAGAGGAGGAGTTGGGGATGGAGGTGGGTGATTAGCTTATAGGACATTATAATGGGAATTATGATTGGTATTGTATAGGTATAGGTAGACGTGGATGAGTTGAGCGTCAGCTGATGTGAGCTTGACTAACGTGATCTGCCAGAACTAACGCTATGCTTCATATCTTTGGTGTGAATTGAACAAACCCAAGAAGAACCTCTGCCACATTTTTTTGTAGAAATGTTTTATAATTTAATGCCAGCACGAAACAGACATTTTAATAGTATTTTCTTGCCTATTGTGACAATAATCTGAGTGAAACTGCTTCTCAAACAAGAAAAAAAATGTAGGGCCGGACTTGATTTTGTCCATCAGGAATTGATTGGTTGGTTGTGGCTTGCAGTTGGTTGATTTCATGTGAGTGACAGATTGTCCCACACCAATAAACACTTCATCAGAACAAAGATGTCACTGTAAAGAGTGAGAGGAATTAATAATATGAGGGAACATTCATTTAAAACAAAAATGATGTGCATAGATAAATTATTTATAATAAATACTGCAATAATGTAAAAGAAAACTGACTTTTATTCTTTTTTTTCTTTAATAGGCATTACAACAACAACTGTAACAACAACAACAACAACAACAACTAAGTCATTGACAGGTAATTGAACTTTAAATTAATGGTATACATTCACGTCAGAATTACCAAATGACCAGGGGCCTCATGTATCAACGCTGCGTACGCACAAAAACTTTGCGTACGCCAGATTTCACGCTCACGTTTGGATTTACTAACGATGAAATTAACGTGAGAATGTGCGTTGATCCACGCCAACTCCATGTCTGGCGTACGTGTATTTTTTGTGCGTGTGTTTGTTTTATTTCCCTTGGCGACTCCTAGAGGCAATTATTTTAAATTGCACACTACAAAGTATCGCACCAACACATGTGGAAAACATTGCTATTAATTAATAATTGATAAAATGGGTTAATTGAGACAATATTTTTCTACCAATTATGTGATTTAGAACATATAAAAGCATTTGCAAATGTATACATCCCTTAGTCTATGGCAATGGCAGTGTTGGCCTTATTGGAGGACATTGTCAATGGCCAAATCCGAAGGGAACGCGTTTTTAGGGATCACAGTGATTTTCTGGCCCACGATGATGACTGGCTTATAAGCTGTTTCAGATTTCCAAGAGCTATCCTCTTGGAGCTCTTTGCTGAGTTGGGTCCAAATTTGGAGACAGCGAGGAGCCACGCATTACCCGTTCCCTTACAGGTGCTGATAGCGCTTGGTTTCCTGGCAAATTGTTCTTTCCAAAGGGAACTGGCAGATCGCTCGGGGTTAAGCCAGTCGTCTTTGAGCCGTGCAATGCCAGCTGTATGGGACGGGATCATCCGCATGTCTAGCAGGTATATAAGATTTCCATACCATGCAGTTGACCAGCCAAACAAAGCGCAATTTGCAGCGATCACCGGTTATCCTAATGTAAGCGCAAGCGATCGACTGCACGGACATTGCTATAAAGGCGCCATCTGAAGAACAATTTGGATACGTGAATCGGAAACAGCTAAGTTTTACTTTATTTTATTTTATTGAGCGTAATTATTTAACTGCATATCAGGAGACCGCGGTTATCCATTAAAGACGTGGCTGTTAACCCCCCTCAACAACCCACAAACTGACCAAGAGCGCAGATACAATGATGCCCATTCTCGCACTTGTAGAGCGGGCGATTGGGCAGCTGAAATGCCGGTGGCACCAGAGCCGTGCACAGACCTTTTGAGGGGCATGTGCTGAAACTGAAAAAAGGGCACCCCCCCCCCAACCCCTCCACCACCAAAAAAAAACACACAATAATATTCTTATTTTATATTTAATTAGTATTAATAACTTTTATACAGATAATATACATATAGAGGGTATGTAAATTGTCACAAGGAGGGTCAGAGACGTACGGATCCATTTGCAGCATTTTATTCAAAACAAACAAACACAAAGGGGCAAGCAGAAATCGTGGTCAAAAACAGGCAGAAAGGTCGGGGCTGGCAGCAAGAATCAAACACGGGAGGGAGTCCAGGAATCAAACACACGGGAAAACAAACACGGAAAGAAACGCTCGGAAATACAGACCATACGGAACAATAAGACTTCGCAGAGTGGCTGTGTGTGTGAGAAGCTTAAATGCAGTCAGTGTGATGAGATGCAGCTGTGAGCGGTAATCAGTAAAGTGAGAGCAGGTGAATGCAGTGATTAGTGCAGTGGCTTGTGGGGAATGAAGTCCATGAAGTGTGGTGCAAGAGTTCATGATGACAGGATAGACCAAATACGTGACAGAGCCCCTCCCCAAGGAGCGGCTTCCAGACGCTCTAACCACCTAATACAACCTGGAGGGTGGTGGAGCGGAGGCGGAACAGGGGGAGGGATGGAGGGCCAGGTCCATGTGGGGGTACTGGAGCTATGGACTGAGGCGGAGCCGACGGAGGGAGAAGCCATGGTGGAGGAAGGGTTGGCTCCTGCCTGGGGCCGACCGACGGAGGTGGAGCCGGTGGAGCCCGAGGCGAAACTGGAGAGTCGATGGTCCTGGGCGACACAGAGGATCCGGAGGACCAAGGCGGAACCCAAGGCTCTGGCACCCCCGGCGGAGATGGAGGTCCGGAGGTACGCAGCGGAGCCGGACTGACAGAGGATCGAGGCTGTGCCCACGGGAGGGAGGAGGTCCACAGAGCCGGCAGGACGGAGTGACGAGGCTCAGCCGGAGGAGTAGAGTCCAGAGGCGAAGGTGGGGCGACGACTGACCGGGGCGGAGCCGGAGAGACGATGGAGCCCGGAGGAGCTCCATCCTCCTCCTGTCAGCGACTGTCTTGGATCTGCGAACTGCCCTCTGTAGATGATGGTGAGCTTCGTCCCAGACTCTTGCTCTCCTGAAACCAGTAATCCACTGCAGGGACCTCAGATGGTTCACCATTCCAGTGAAACAGCCGGGGTTGGAATCCAAGGATACACTGGAATGGTGTGAGGCCCGTGGTGGGTTGCCGCAGTGAATTTTGGGCGTACTCCGCCCAGCCCAGAAACTGGTTCCAGGGGTTCTGGTGACCGTGACAGAAGGTCCTGAGGAACCGCCCCACTTCCTGGATCTTCCTCTCTGTCTGGCCGTTGGTCTGAGGGTGGTAGCCAGAGGAGAGGCTGACGGTCACCTAGGAGCTTGAAGAATGATTTCCATACCCTGGAGATGAATTGGGGTCCCCTGTCTGAGACAATGTCTTCTGGGATCCCGTAATAACGAAAGACATGGTTGAAGAGAAGTTTGGCAGTCTCCAGGGCAGTGGGAAGGCCTTTTAATGGCAATAACCTGCAGAACTTAGAGAACCGGTCCACGATGACGAAGATGCAGGTGTTTCCATCCGATGGAGGGAGGTCCGTCATGAAGTCAACTCCTAGATGTGACCAGGGGCGGTTAGGAATTGGCAAGGGATGGAGTTTTCCTGCAGGTAGATGACGGTGACTTTTTGACATTGCACACTCCTTGCAACCTTGCACATACCTTCTCACATCCCTTGCCATATCCGGCCACCAGAAGCGTTCGGATAACAGCAAGTGTTGTTGGCCCCAGGATGTCCAGTACCCAGGGAGGTATGTGTGGAGTGTATGAGATCTACCCGTTGTGTTCTGGGAATGAATAGATGATCAGGTGGACGGCCCGGCAGAGGTCGGGGTTCCGGAGTGGTGACGGCTGGAGGAGCGGACCCCTCGATGGGATTGATGATGATGATGTTTTCTGGTATGATGTTGGTGGGTGTCTCAGTAGTTTCTTGGGAGTCATGGAGTCTGGATAGTGCATCGGCATGGATGTTCTTAGAACCAGGACGATATGTAATGGTGAAGTGGACCATCTGGCTTGACGGGGACAGAGTCGTTTAGCATCACGGAGGTATTGAAGATTTTTATGGTCAGTGATCACCTGAAATGGCACCCTCCAGCCAATGACGCCACTCCTCCAGGGCGAGCTTGATAGCCAACAATTCCCAATTACCGATGTCATAATTCCTCTCCGCTGGGCTGAGCTTCCGGGAGAAGTAGGCACATGGATGGAGTAATTTGGGTGTTCCTCGAAATTGCGATAAGACTGCTCCGACTCCAGAGGTTGAGGCGTCCACTTCCACCACGAAAGGGAGTTCAGGGTCCGGAATGGCCAGGAGTGGAGCATGAGTGAAGGCAGTTTTGAGGGATTGGAAGGCTGCAGCGGCTTCTGGGGTCCATAGGAGAGTTTTCGGCTTACCCTTAAATAGGTTGGTGAGAGGAGTTGTAACAATACTGTAGCCTTGTATGAACGGTCTATAGAAGTTAGCGAATCCAAGGAATCTCTGCAGCTCTTTGATCGTGGTGGGTTCTGGCCTGGTAACTACTGCGGAAACCTTCCTCTCATCCATGCGGACCCCATGCCGGTCTATAATGTAACCCAGGAACTGGACTGATGGGAGATGGAGTGAACACTTCCCGGCCTTCAGGAAGAGTTGGTGTTCCCTGAGTTTCTGGAGGACCTCCGCAACATGGTGGCGATGTTCGGCCTCACTCCGGGAGTAAATGAGGATATCGTCTATGTAGATAATTACGAAGTGGTGAAGGAACTCCCGGAGGACTTTGTGGATGAAGTTTTGAAATACGGCGGGGGCGTTGACCAGACCATAGGGCATAACAAGATACTCGTAGTGGCCGGTAGGGGTCACGAAGGCGGTCTTCTATTCATCCCCCTCACGTATTCTCACCAGGTTGTAAGCGCTGCGGAGGTCCAACTTCGTGAAGATGGTAGCTGAACGAAGTTGTTCTAGGGCCGCAGGGACGAGAGGAAGGGGATATTTGAACTTGATGGTGCTTTGGTTGAGGATCCGATAATCAATACATGGTCGCAGCCCTCCATCCTTGGTCACAAAAAAGAAGCTGGATGCTGCGGGGGAAGTGGAATGACGGATGTATCCTTGGCTGAGAGCTTCCTGGATGTACTCCTCCATGGCCATAGTCTCCGGAAGCGACAACTGGTAGAGCTTACCTCTGGGTAAGGGAGCATCTGGAATCAGGTCAATGGCGCAGTCCCATGGCCGATGAGGTGGTAACTGGGAAGCTCTCTTGGGGCAGAAAATGTCCTGGAAGGATGCGTAGATGTCAGGAATCTGAGTTGATTGTTTTTCGATCGGGCTTTCAACAGACATGACATAGACTGGAATAGATTTCTTGGTAGGTCGTGGAAGTTCCGGAAAACATCTTGATGAGCATTCCTTACCCCATTTTATAATTTCTCCAGTGCCCCAAGAGAGGATGGGATCATACTTCACCAGCCACGGACGCCCTAAGATGATGTCCACATTGGCGCCCTCCAGAACCAGTAACTGAATGTCCTTTTTGTGTAGGACTCCGACTTGAAGTGTAATGGTTTCACATTTCCGATGAATACGTGGACGGGCAGTAATAGATCTGGTTATGGGTTGAATCTGGTAGATGTTCGACTAGGCTTCGGTACGGAGCTGTAGCTGGCGACAGAGGGTGCCCGAGATGAAGTTTCCTGCTGACCCGGAGTCGATGAGAGCATTGGCTGTAACAGAGAAAGCGTGGGTGGTTAACTGAACATTGGTAAAGAGGGGATGTATCTTTTCTACATCTGAATGGATGACACTCACCGATGTTCGTATTGGACGAAGCGGGCAGGTCAGCCTGACATGCCCGTTAGCTCCACAATACATGCAAAGACCCCGGGTCAGCCTCCTCTGTCGCTCAGCAGCAGTGAGTTTGCCAGACTCAAGGATCATAGGTTCTGGTTCTGGAGGGTTAACAGGTTCTGACGGACGGAGGAGTGCAGTAGGTATGGCCTCTGGATGGGACTGATATGATTTCATACGGTCAGAGCATCTTAGCGATTGTTGAATAAACTTCTCCAGTCCCATATTGTCATCCAACGCAGCCAATTGCATGCGGAGTTGGGGTTGAGGATCGCTCGTTCCATTCACTGGCCGTGGCTAGAGTGCGGAAACGAAGGGAATATTAATGAGTAGACATTGTTCCTTGGGTTAAATGATAGAGTTGCTCACCAGCAGATACCTCTCCATCAGCGTGGCCAAATACCTCTTTGAAGTGGGAGACGAATGCTTGGATGGAACGAGTGGCCGGCCCGGCCTGCTGCCAAATGGTTTCGGCCCACTGAAGAGCAGATCCGGTGAGTAAAGATGTGATGAACGCGATCATTGATTGATCTGTGGGATATAGAGCAGGTTGCATGGTGAATATTAAAGAGCATTGTAGCAAAAATCCGTTGCACTCCTCCGCCCGGCCAGAGTAGGGCCCCGTCAGGGGGTGCTCGGTGCTGGCGGTGCTTCAGGAGGTGGAGCAGATGGCATGATGGGCGATGGTCTCAACAACACCTTCCGAAGTGAGTCCACCAGTTCCTGGAATGGATCGGGGTTGCTCATGCTGTTGTACAGTTTGGTCCGGGCTTACTGTTACGGAAGCACACCGACAACTGAGGTAAGTGAAGATAATAATGTTTATTTTCACAGCAGAGCAGAAGATGGAGAATGACATGCAGAAATGGTAAGTATAACAGTTCAGGGTTGTAGTAATGAACGAAGGATATTCAATGATCTGACTGAGGTATGCTTCTTTTCCAGGAACGAAAGCAGGAGGTCTTCTGAGCTGTGTTTCACCTCCGTTCTCCACACCACAGAAGACTTACGACACACACACCGCTGACTGGAACAGGGCAGAGATGATTGGCTTACGGCACACACACCGCTGACTGGAAGCAGAAGACTTGACAGACTGGAACGGAACAGAGATACAGGTAAGTATATTCAGGTAGGTAGAATGTTTGTGATCTCGCAGAGAGTGTCACAATGAGTCCACTTCGTATGAACGAGCCCGGTCAAAGAGTGGTGCGTGGTGTGTGCTTATATTGAAGCGTGGCTGATTAGGTGCAGGTGTGTGTCGTCAGTAATCAGGTGATTGTGATCACTGGGTGATTGTGGTGGAGGAACCTGGCCAATCCGTGACAGTTAGTTTTAGGTTAGGTTAAAGGGTGGTCATAAGGTAAGGTAACAGTGTAATTATAGATAAATTATATTATAGATAATTAAATTTATTTACAGCTGTAATTAGGTAGTTTTTTTTTTATAAAAATGCAATGTAAAATGTGTATGTACACAATAAGTGCATTAAAATAAATTTTAATTTAAATGTTACTAAATAGTAGTTAAACACGCTTAATAAAAAGTGAACACCATATTTTTATTAAAATCGTGTAAGGTACGTGAGTTTGGTTTTTGCATAAGTTTTGCCTCTTTGTCGCCATCTCTGTTTGATAATTACTTGCGTAATTATCTTCATTACGTGGGTCGTGCACCAGCATGGCTCTAGCTTGGATGAATCTAATACAAAAAAAATTACGGACTGCAACTTTAAAAATTTAAAACTATAAAAACAGCTCATTAAATCTATAATTTTGCCCACCTTCAATCGGACATGGAGATATGAGATTACTTTTGAGTCATTCAGATTTATTTGAAATTTAAAATGATCAAGAGAGAGTCGAGGATTCTGGGGGGAAAAAACTCTTTTGTTTTTAAATCCACCTCTAGGTATATCTCATGCCACAAGTGTATGATATGAATAGTAATTTCAAATATTTATTTTTCTAATTGATAATTGACTTTTTACTTTTCACAGACCCCTGCTACAAATACACTGTGCTGGATGATCCTTGGAGATCCCCAGACTATCGATATACCCAAAATATGTGTGACGCAAATGTGAACTGGGTCGGCTGGTATCGTCTCTTCATTAATGGTCAAAGTGCTCAGATGTCAGAAACATGTGTTAATATTAGGAGCTGTGGCACTAATGCCCCAATGTGGCTGAATGGAACACATCCAACAGTTGAGGATGGAGTGGTGAACCGAGATGTCTGCGGTAGCTGGAGCAATTGCTGCTCTTTCCCATATTCCATTAAAGTCAAAGCCTGTCCAGGAGGATATTATGTTTATGAGTTTGTGAGACTAAATGTTTGCAATGCTGCATATTGTGCAGGTAAAAACTATTTTCCATTCATCCATATATGTGTTTGTTTAATGTATGACATCTATGATTTTGTCAGACCATCTGTCTCTTATTGGCTTACTGTGAAGGTAAATAAAATAACATCCATTTTGTACATATGTAACTGATATTTATACGTGTTTAATAATAATATTTATTACTTTTTTGTGCAAAAGTTCGGAACAACAATCTTGCTGTCACATCAGAGCAAACCTTGGCAGGTAATGTAGTCTGCTAGACCCTCTACCCTCTAAAATCTGTCATTTAAGCCATTTTTAGCCAGTAATTGGTTAAACTTCATAAAAGCCCATGTAATGTGTTTAGTATACAAATTAGTATATTTATGTATGCTGGTGTGTTGTGTGTGGTGTTAGTTCATGTTTATTAGCTCTGAGCTCATCTATATACTATTGTACTTGTAAGAATTAAAAAAAATAGCAGAGACACACGTTGCACAATTTATGTCGCTTCCAAGAAAAAGGACCAAAAATATAGTCATGTGCTCTTTAGAATTACAATATTTACCAAGGGTGCCAATATTGGTAAAGGGTGCTGATTTTTGTTTGATACTTATGAAATCTAGTTAAAGACACTGTTACCTGGTTCATTTTGTGTCTTAAAAAACATTTGCAAGACAATATAGAGTAGTGATCCTCAAATCTGGATCTAAACTCAGCAGGAAAGTGGATCTCGCAAGCCAGATTTTAGGATCTCTGACATAGAGAGTAATTACGGAGTATAGATTTACACTGAGTACAAATAGCCCAACTTGTACTAACTCCGCCCACTAGTGCCTGGTCACTGGAGAGAGAGACAATATTACAACAGATGCCCATCAGCAGCATTGAACTAAGGAGTAATGGTGCATTTCCCCAACAGCATCAAATCTGTGCTTAATGCTGCTGGCAATGCTACAGCGCTTCTGATTTGAGATGTCAACTTTAGGGCAGAGCACACTGCTGAAAATAATGTTTACACCATGTTTGCCTTTCCTCTTCTTCAGCGGTTCGCAAACTAAACACTTCATTGGCGTCTATAGAGACAGCCCTAAAAAAAAAACATGACTTTTTCAATGACAAGTGATTTTAGCTCAGTAATCCACCAGTTCAGCAAACACTCAGAAGCACACATCAAAATCTTGATTTATCAATATTTTTTTCCACTTTCACTGATGTTGATTTTTATAACCAACATCTATTCTATCCACTGATACCAACCATTCATTAATTTTCAGAATTGTAACCCTTTAAATGCTGGTTTGTTTACATAATGCCACAGATGTTTTTTATGAAAAAATTTAAAATAGTTGTTCATTTCCATATACTAACTGCGAAGTAGATTTTTTAGATTTAAAATTTCAATTACATCCAAAGATGCTTCTCCTTCATTCACCTTTTGGTGAATGTAGCCTTGGCCAGGAAGAGTTGATATCATCAGGCGGTATTCAACGATCATTGGGTGTTTCAACCCTGAACCGCAACACCCTCAACATAGGTGGGTCAGCAGTGGTGGCCAAATCACTGCCCATCAACTCCCCCTGGCTTCCAGCTAAGCTCCTCCCTCCTGCTCCATAACCAGCAAGAAGCTCTCTCTGCTGCCTCCCTCATCCTGCGAACAGTCATCTTTCTCTCCCTCCCCATCACCCCAATGGCTGTAAGCATCCTCCATACTGAAAGGGTGGGGAATCCTCTACAGCCGACCTTGACTGGGAAGAGCCATGCCTGCCAACCTTTCCCCCTATAGTCATGGCAGAGGTCCTGGCATTTGGCGCTCTTTCTCTCAAACGCTTGCACACAACCCTCTTCCATGGGACTGTAAGTTCGATGAGGGTGATCTTCTTTGCCTCTTCAGACCACAGTACTGCATCTGGCCTCAGGGTTGTCTGGACAACCGGGGGGAATTGCAGTCTTTCCCTCAGGTCTACCTTCATTTCCCATGATTGGGCCTTTTGCAGCAGATTGGTTCTTGTTGTTACTGTGGTTGGTGGCTTTTGACCCGCTCTTACAAACTTGATTGATGGTATTGCTCTCCCATGTGGTTGGTGTTTCTTGTGTCTCTCCTGCTCCAGGGTGTTAGCGAGTGTCATGAGCACCTTGTCATGGCGCCACCTGTATCTTCCTTGGGCAAGTGCTGTTTTACACCCTGACAGGATGTGTGCCATGGTACCCCTCTCCCCACAAAAAAATAAAATAAAAAATGTATATGCCAAATTTGAAAAAATGGCACAATCTAGTAAAAAATGGCAAAAATGTCAAATTTGAAGCTTTGCTGATAGAAAAATTTAATCATTTTATAGTCAAATAGCCTTGGGTTAAAAAATTTCAGTTTTTGTATTATATTTTTGTCCTTAAGGTCCTGAGTGTGAGTTTTTTGTACGGAGGGTAAAATTGCTTTTTTGCTTCACAAGGGTTAAGCTCAACTTTCATAGGAATTAACTTAAAACCGCTACATGCCAGTGGAAATGCACTGTTAGACGAAGTGAAGACAGCAGTTGGGTGCAAATAAGGTCAACATTGTCCTGCTACTAATTAGATTCAAACATGAGCTGTATAAATGTGAAATTTAAACACCAGTAAACAGAAATGTTACAAATGTTTTTAATTCATTCTCTTGGCAGCACCAAAGATATTCTACCCATTCAGTTCAGCAGCAGGAGACACAAGAAGTCCTGCTGTTGAAGATGGAAGCTCCTCTGTTATTCAGCTGCTGAGTCCGTTTCTGTTCTTTGGTCGCACATACCGGCAGATTTATGTAAGAATTTGATTCCATCTTTATTCTAGGTCTGCATTTGAGTGGTGAATGCTTTATGAACACATCTGGTATCAGTGGTTTTGACAGTATTTCTCATGTTTCAGGTGAATAATAATGGACACCTCACATTTAACCAGGATTCATCAGCATATACTCCCTACTCATTTCCCTCTAATGGAAGTCAAGATATAATCGCTGGTCTCTGGACTGACCTTGACAACCGTGTGAAAGGTGTTGTTTCATATCAGCAGTACACTAATGGAAGTGTTCTCACAAATGTCACTCAGGATATTAACACATATTTCCCAAATCTGAACTTCAACGCTTCTTGGGTCTTTGTTGCAACTTGGAATAAGGTCGCTTACTTCAACTTAACTAACACAGTAAGTGTGATAAGCCTATTCTTCTCAAATGCGATTGTTTTCACTTTATCCACATTTCAGTTTCAAAAATCTTTGGTAACACTTTATAATAACGTTCAGTTGTAAGTCTTTTATAAGTGATTAGTTAATGATGAAATAATCATTTGCAAAACATTCACAAATGATTAATAAGTGATATGCTAACAATTTGTGTATGTTTTGTAAATTAATTTATTAGTCAGTTACAAGGTCATTTAAAAGTAATTAGTTAATGATAAACAAATTATTTACAAAACATGACTGTGTTTATAAATTATTAATAAATGATATGTTAATTTTATTTTAAGTAATATGCTAACAATTTACCAATCTGTCGTAATTATCTTAAAAATAGCATATAATAAAATAATCAAACAGATCCTTAGTAAATAGTAAAAAAAAAAAAGACTAGTTAACCCCTTAACTGTCACCCCCCATTTTTTAAAATAGACTTGAAAGTTCACTATCCAAACTTAAATTGTTGTAATCCATGAACACTTTGAAATACCGATGTAAGGTAGGTGACTTTTTTGTTAAGAAAACAATCAGCAGATTATTGCAGAAGCGGAAAAAAGTAATATTATTAGTATTAACAAATTACAGAAGTTTAAATTTACTGTAAAGAAAATACACTATGCAATTTTTATTATATTTTATATAAAATACATATTTTACATAACAGGTTTTATCCTAAATTTAATATCAATTTGAAGCCTTACATCTAAATAAGTTATTCCAAATTTTAAGTTGATATGAAAAAAAAAAAATGTTCTAAAGTGTAAACAATTCATCATTTGTAAATGTGTTACACATCATTTGTAGATCTTTCTTACATGTTAAAATGATCTGGTGTATATAAGACATTTACAACGCTTTCTGCATCCCCTAATCTAAAGTGTAAACTACTCATCAGTTGTAAATGTTTTACAAACCTTCTGGTTCCAGGTTGTGTGTGTATCATGTCGGTATAAAGACCTTTGAATAATGAGTCAAACATTTACAAATGATGAATTGTTTACACTTTAGATTAGGGGATGCAGAAAGATTTGTAAATACTATTCATGATGCGATCTTCAGAGAAGGATAAAAATGTAAATGACTGATATTTTAATTATTTTTAAGTGACAAATGATATATTAACCACTTACTAAGGATCTGTTTGATTATTTCATAATATGCTATTTTTTTAAGATAAATTAGGACAGATTGGTAAATTGTTAGCATATTACTTAATAATCATTTGTAAACGTATAATCCTGTTTTGTAAATATTAGTTCATCATTATCTAATCACTTGTAAATTATTCATAACTTAATCTGCAAAACATAGTTAAAAATACTAACATATCACTTATTAATCATTTATGAATGCATAGTCATGTTTTGTAAATGATTAGTTCATCATTAACTAATTACTTGTAAATTACTTGTAAATGAATTAACAAAACATACACAAATTGTTAGCATACCATTTATTAAACATTCATGAATGTTTTGAAAATCATTATTTTATCATTAACTAACCACTTATAAATGACTTACAACTGAACGTTATTATAAAGTGTTACCAACACTTTTAACACATTAGACCACAAAGACAGAGAAAATAATAGTAAAATAATAAACTGTAAAAATATAGTTTTTCAGTCAGTAATGCTCATACAAAATAATATTCAGTCATTGAAAATTTTAATTTTGTAATAAATAAATGCAGATCAGAACAGTGAATGCTAAGTTTAAAGTGATTATATTTTTCCTTTTATTTTTTATTTTTGCAGGAAACATCCTTTCAAGTGCTTTTAATTTCAGGCAGCAATTATTCATTTATTCTGATGAATTACGGTGACATTGCTGTAACTGATCATCCAGTGCAAGTAAGTAAATACTTGTTTCCTGTATTGTGAACAAATTGTTACTAGTCACTATTGCATAAAAAATATAAACTCTTTAAATATTATTTATATGAATATTTTTTTTTTGCATACTTTCAGGCTGGTTATGACACAATAAACTCCACACAGTACTTTGTAATTCCTGGATCAAACAGCGGCAGCTCCATCTCAAACCTCAGGAACTCCAGTAATGTCAATGTTCCCGGTCGATGGGCCTTCAGAGTGGACAGTGGATCAAGAAACAGCATCTTGAAAAGTAAAAGTCTTATAATGTTTTGTTCAATTTCATATAACCCCATAAAGTTTTAGTATGATTAATGTCAACAAATACAAATAAGCATTTTGGGTGTTTATGTGTGTGTTTTTTTCCTTTTAGACAATGTAGTTGGATTTCAAGTGAGACTTTCCTCATTTTCAGACCTAACACAGAGTGGCAACATTGAAATAGTTTTACAGCAAGTATGTCATGCTTACTACGAATATTTATACAAAATATGGTGCTAATACAGAATGCATGGAAGCTTTGATTTGTTTGTCCATCTGTGTTTCAGATGAAACAGGAGCTGGTCAAGTTCGGTCTACCAAACAGCATCGAGCTGAAGTTAAGAAAACTGCAAAAGATAAAGCCATAATTTTTTCTCCTTCAGGAAAAAAGTAAAACTGGTTTAGCATCTGACAACAAATATCCCTGATGACTAATGAAGTAAAAGCTTCCATTTTTCTTCAAGGTGGATTCATTTAAAGGATTAAAAAAAGACACAAACCAGTATAAAAGTATAGAAGAGGTCTGTCAGTAATCATCACTGATCCTCCTTTTTCTCTGCCCATCAATCATGTTGTGTGTATCAAATGTCAGCTGATGAAGTTTAAACTAACAAATCTTTAATGAAAGCAAATCTGTTTTATCTCATTTACCTTCATTAGAACCAGAACTTATAAGGATACAAAAACTCCACTAGTATAATGTACAGTATACTTTGCAGTGTACATCTGACAAATGCATCAGGCATATTATCTCAATGCATGATTCTTCCTACTTGTTTCTGTCCGTAAAATCACTAGTATTTTAATATGGATATCTAAATTTGTGGCTTAATAAAAATAATATTGTTTGACTGTAAGTCAAGATGCCTTTATTTCTAGCACATTATACAAAATATAGCAGAATCAATGATGAAAACTTGTGCTGTTTATCAACTCAGCAGTTCCACAGAAGGCAGCAATGCAGTTATTCATCTCAAATCAGTTTGATGTTGCAAAATGAGTCAATTATGCAACAAATTCAGCTATAAAGCACGGTTACAGAATCACATTAGTGTCTTTACTCAGCTCAGTTCAGTTCAAGTTTGGTTTTTATCCAATGTGTCAGTGCTGTCAAAACTGATAAACCATGAATATCAAGTGTCTTTTAAAGCCCAAGGCGAGGGTGTCAAAGAACCCAAACTCGACTAAGTGATAAAAATGCAGAAAAATACCTTGGTGACATGACGCTTAGTTGTGGGATACAATCTTAAAAATAAAGGTACTTTAAAGGGTTTTATTAGAGCGATGCCATAGAAGAACCATTTTTGGTTCCAAAAAGACCATTCATTCTAAGGTTCTTTAAAGAACCATCTCTTTCTGACCTCAGTATAATCTGAAGAACCTTCTTTCACCACAAGGAATCTTTTGTGAAACAGAAAAGTTCTTCAGATGTTAAAGGTTCTTTATGCAACAATTTAGGCAAAAAGGGTTCTTCTATCGCACCGTGAAGCCATTTACAATTACAAAATTTACAATATTGTGACACAACTGATCTATAAAGCATTATGAAAATCAGCTGTTCTGACATACTGTTATTTTTGAATGCTGGTCTAGCATATCTGTCAACTACAAATTTCTGTAAGGCACAACACTTGGCTTAATTTTTTTCTACAGTATGTCCAGTACAGTATATATATATTTATAAATATCAATTTGGCCATGAACTTTTAAATGCATAACTATGCCCAAAAAAAAAAAAAAAATCTGATTTCTCTTCTAAACGATAGGAGGCCGAATTAAAATAAATGTGAAGGTTGTGACAAGATGATTGATAAGCCAGTTTACGGTGACGGAATATGTGTAATTATGGGACAGACGGTTAAAGGCTAAGGAGTACACCAATATTGCATCATTTTTGTCACACTGAATAGCAATAATTGTTATATTTGCATTATTGTAATCAGTAGGTATAGGGTTGGTATCTAATAGGTAGCAAATTTAATTTATTGTTTCTTTCCGGCTGTAGCTGTTTCCAAACCCCAAATTCGACAGAGGAGTCCATCAAAGACTGAATGATGTATTATTATATGAATTGACAGTGAACGCAGAAACTACAGTATCTTGAAATGAAAAAGGCTCATCTATAGATAATTAATAAAAAAACTCAAACACCCATATCATGTTTCTGTATGATTAGTGTCAACAAATACAAATTAGTTTTCAGATGCTGTGTGTTTTTCCCTTTAGAGAATGTAGCTGGATTTCACCTGAGGCTTTCCTCATTTTCAGGCATAGTCGCAACATTGAAATGGTTTTACAGCAAGTATGTCATGCTTACTATGCATATTTATACAAAATATGGTGCTAATACATGATGCATGGAAAGTTTGATATGTCCATGTGTGTTTTAGATGAAACAGGACTGCCAAACAGCATTGAGCAGAAGCTAAGAACAGTGCAAAAGATAAAGCCGTAATTACAGTCTCCTCCAGAAAAAAGAAAAGAAAAGAAGTAAAACCAGTTTGTGTAGCATTTGACAACAAATATCTCCGATGACTAATGATGTAAAAGCTTCACTTGGTTTCATTTAAAGGTTTACAAAGGACACAAACCCACATAAAAGTATCACGTGCTGTGTGCATCAAATGTCAGGTGCAGAAGTTTAAACTATCCACATCTTTAATGAAAGGAAAACTGTTTGTCTCATTTACCTTCATTAGAAGCATAACATATAATGTACAGTATACTTAGTATACTAAGTCACTTTGAAAAAAAGTGCCTGCCAAATGCATCAATGCTATTTTTTATCTCAGTGTTTGATTCTTCTAGCTTCTTTCTGTCTGTATAGCATTTTTAATATGGGCATCTTAACAGCTTCACAGTAATAAACAAGAAAAAAAGCTGAATCAATGATAAATGATGAAACGTATGCTGTTGATCAGCTTTTACAAGACAGTGTCATTGTTCAGCTCACTTCGGCTTAATGTTGATTTAGTTGTAAAGTAAATCAATTATGAAAAACAATTATAGAAGGTGGCAATGTGTGCAATTTATCTCAAAGCAGGTCAAAGTTGGAAAATTGGTCAATTATAAAACAAATTCAGCTGTTGAGCTGCCTTACATAATGACAGTAGTGCCATTGCTTAGCTCAGTTCAGTTCAAGTTTGGTTGTCACCCTGTATAATGCAGTCAATCCAATAATTGATGAATATCAAGTGGCTTGAAAGAACCCAAACTCCATCAAGAGACAAAAATGGAGAAAAATAGTGTGTCTGCAATTACCGAATGGAAATTTCTTTTACTTTTATCCTTTGTTGTTTGCATGCTTTGTGGTTTCAGGTACTATTTCCTTGCATACAACTGACTCATTATGTTTTCCATTCGATCGTTTAATCTAAAATGTCATTCTAACAGCTATTTTTTCTCTGCTTAACTGCTTATAAGAAGAACAGACTGTTTTAAGTGCATACTGCTTTGATATGTACACGTGTGTCCATACTGCTTAACTTTAGATAATATTCAGTAGAACTTGCATAATTTTCAGACTGTGTAAACTTACATTTCTGTCTTTTTAATCTATATTCATGAGAAATGAATTCAATATATCATTAAACAAAATTTAGAATAGAATTAACTTTATTGAAGTCGTGACCAATTAAAAACAGACGTGCAACTAACAGTACATTCTTCTTCCTTCCCGGAAAAGTTTACTCATAAACTTTGGCACATTTAAAACCAATGGAACTTCCTGCTAAACCACATTCGGTACAAGAGCAGCTTGGAAGAAGCAGACTGAGGTAAGCAATTATATAAACTAAATTATATAAATATTATATAAATTATATAAAACTAGAGATGTAAGTGTAACTGTATAGAAAAGGGTGTGTAAAGTTTTGAAATCATGAATTTCAAATAAAAATCTAAAAAAGCAAACTAATATTGACTGATAATCAGTATATTTGTCACCTGTTATTATAACAGTGTGTGTTACTACAGTACACATTGTGGTACACATTAAGATAAATATTTACAATAGTCCAGTGTTTGATACCTAAATATTAGCTGGTTTTAAATTGCTGTGAATGACTCTGATTTGTTGTAAGGGTTTTTATTAAGGGAGATTGTAGAGTGACATTGTTGTAACTGCATTTATAATAATGAATGATGCTTTAATGCTCATTACAGAAGAAGGACTTCTAACCTACATTCTGTTTTATCCTGAATCATCATGAGACTTTCTGCGCTTTCACACCTGCTGGTGTACATATCAGTCCTGTCACTCAGTAAGGCTTTGTTCCTTTTTGATTTTCAGTGTTAATGTGTTTGTAAAAGAAAATCTGATTTGTATTTTTCTGAATTTACTCATCTCTCTTTATCTTTAACAGCCAGTGCACAAACAACTGTAATTCCATTACCAACATCTGCAACAACGACAATTCCATTACCAACATCTGCAACAACAACACCTGTGACAACAACAGCATCTCCAACAACATTAATTCCATTACCAACATCTGCAACAACATTTGCATCAATAACATTTCCAGGAACAACATCTGCGTCAACAACACTGGCAGGTAATTATGGACCTTTGAATTAGAATTTGATCTTTGGTGTTAACTGAATTAAAACAAAAAGGACCTCTGGCATATTTTATGTATCATAGAAATTGTTAATAATCTAAAGCTGGCATGAAACAGTCGTTAAGACTTTTTTCTTCCCTACTGTGACATACATCAGAGTGAAACTGTTTCTCGAACAAGAAAAAATGTAGGGCGGGACTTAATTTTGTCCATCAGGAACTGAATGGATCGTTGTGGTTTGCTACTGGTCGGTATTTCATGTGATTGACAGGTTTTCCCGCCCTTGTGCCGGTAAACACTTCATCCAAACAGAGAAGAGATGTTGCCGCAAAGAGGGCAAGGAATGAAGATTATGAGGGGGCATGAATAAAAAATTAAATAAAATAATAATAATAATTATATATATATATATATACAGTCAATCCCGAAATTATTCATACCCCTGGCAAATTCTGACTTAATTACTTTTATTCAATCAGCAATTTTTTTTTACACTGGAAATTACACAGGCTTCTCCCAAAAGATAATAAGATGATGTAAAAGAGGCATCATTGTGGACAAATATTTCTCAGCTTTTAATTTACGTTAGAACAAAAAGTGGCATTTCCAAAATTATTCATACCCTTTACAAACTGTCACAGTCTATGGGAAAATACCAAGTTCTATACCATTCCAAACAGTCCAAGCTGTTCTATAGCATCCTAATTACCGCTGTTTTAATCAACTCAACAGGTGAACAGAAGCTCTTTGCTGTTGGTTTGTGGACAGTCATGGCTAAGACAAAGGAGCTCACTGAGGACCTGCGGCTGCACATTGTGGCTGCTCACAAGTCAGTAAAGGGCTATAAGACCATATCTAAATGTTTTCAAGTTCAAGTGGCTACAGTGCAAAGTATTATTAAAAAATACAAGACGTTACGCACTGTGAAAAAATCTCAGAAGACGTGGTCGGAAGCCGAAAGTGACACCTGTGCTGGTGTCAAAAAGTCATCAAAATTCTCAACAACATCAACATCAGGCAGTCTGCAGAGAAACTTGGCCTTGGGCACCAGTGGACATTTCAGCATGACAACGACCCAAAACACAGCAAAAGTGGTGAAGAAATGGTTAACAGACAAAAACACTAACATTTTGCAGTGGCCCAGCCAGAGTCCTGACTTAAATCCAATTGAGAATCTGTGGAGGGAGCTAAAGATCAGGGTGATGGCAAGGAGACCCTCCAACCTGAAAGAGCTGGAGCTCATCGCTAAAGATGAATGGGCAAAAATACCAGTGGAGACATGCAAAAAGCTGGTCAGCAATTATAGGAAGCGTTTGATTGCTGTAATAGCCAAGTAAGGCTTTTCTATTGATTATTGAGAAGAGTATGAATCATTTTGGACATGCCACTTTTTGTTCAAATGTAAATAAAAGATGAGTAATAATTTTTTCCACAATGAAGGCTCATGTACATCGTCGTCTTATCTTCTAGGAGAAGCCTGTGTCATTTCTAATAAAATAAAATAAACTTGCTGTTTGAATAAAAGTAACTTTAAGTCAGAATTTGCCAGGGGTATAAATAATTTCGGGCTTGACTGTATGTGTGTGTATGCCTGGATAAATAATTTATTATAAATACTGCAATATTCTATTTAAAAAACACACACGAACACACAAGAATGGTCAGTTTTGATTTCTTGGTGACATTTTTTCTTTTTCTTTATTAGGCATTACAACAACAGCATCAACAACAACAACAACCGCAAAACCATCAACAGGTAATTCCAGAGCTTTAAAGGAGACCTATTATGCCCCATTTTACAATATGTAACATAAGTCTCAGGTGTCCCTAGAATGTGTCTGTGAAGTTTCGGCTCAAAATACCCCACAGATCTTCTGTTATATCATTTTTAAAGTGCCTTTTATGAGTGGAAGCATAAACATATATCTTTAAAAGCAAATGAGCTGCTGCTCCCCACCCCGTTTTCCAGAACAGGGCAGTGTCTTTACAGCTTATAGGTCAGATAGTCTTCATTCAGATTCAGTCTACATTAGTTTAAATCCTTTAAAAAAAACTCCACTCATAGGTACAGTAGATCCCATGCCACAAGTGTAAAATATGAGTAGTAATTTCTATTATTAAATCTTGATATTGCTTCTTTTTTTTCACAGCCCTCCCATATGACCCTTGCTATAACTACACTGTGCTGGATGATTTACGGAGAGCCACCAGCAATCAATTACAATCATCATATTACGCTCAGTATACCTCTAAATTATTGTGTGACACTGTTGTCGACTGGGTCGGCTGGTATCGTCTCTTCATCCAGGGTCAGAGTGTTCAGATGCCAGACACATGTGTCGATCAGCTAAGCTGTGGCACTCATGCGCCACTCTGGCTGAACGGTTCACACCCACAAATTGAGAATGGAGTGGTGACTCGAGATGTCTGCGGTCACTGGTTGAATAACTGTTGCTTTTTCCGATCCAATCCAATTAGAGTGAAAGCATGTTCAGGAGGTTATTATGTCTATGAATTTGTGAAGCCAGTTAACTGCTATTTAACATACTGCGCAGGTAAGCATTCACTCATGTTTTTGTTAGACCATTATTAAGATGTGCCTTTTGCACATATGCAATTGATATTTGTATTTGTTAATCAATAGTAATTTTATTTACTTATTTTTTCTTCAGATGTTAGGAACATTACCATCAATAATCATACCGTCACTCCAGAGTCAACCTCGGCAGGTAAATGTAGTTTGCTATACCTTCTACTGACTGCTGAAATTGGGACGGGATGTATTATAAAATATGTGTCATTTAGTATTGGTGTGTTTGTTTCTCATGTCTTGTGTTTTTGGCTTTACTTATACTCTGTGTCATTTGTTGAGAACCAAAATTATGTGTCAATGGTCAGTGGAAACCAAACTCATCAACCTGTTGAGAGCTGAGTTCAAAGTCGCTGAAAATCAAAGTAAAATCTGAAATTAATGTGAATGAATTTCATCAAATCAACCTCCATTTGATGATAATAATAATGTAAGTCAGTAGTGTGTATGGCCCCCACATGCCTTTATGCATCTCTGACCATAACTAGGCCTAGCCAGACCATCAGTGACCACCTGACAAACTGGTCATTTTGGAGGACTTTAATCCATGAACCGAATGGGGTGCTACTGGCAGACATGCCAATTCTGGTGTTTTCTGGCAAATGCCAACTAAGCTTCATAGTGTTGGGCTGTGAGCACAAGTCTGACTACAGGACTTCAAGCCCTCATGCCACCTTTGTGAACTATGTTTTGGACAGTTTGGTCAGAAACATGCACATCAATAGCGTCCTGGTGGTCACTCTGGCAGTGCTCCCCCTGTTCCTCCTTGCACAAAAGGTGGTGGAACTGATTCACAATCACTTATGCTTCCTAACTGAACAGAGTGATAGGCTTAATGTACAGGTTCTGTATTTTGTTTTATCTTTATATTTATTTAGTCACTTTTACAGGTTGCACTGTTTGTTCAAAAACATTTGCAAGACCATAAAATAGAGATTTATAGTGGTTGAAAAATGTACACATCCATCATCAAACATGAGCCTCATGCTAACATCAGTAAACAAAAATATGTTTTGTTCATTCTTTTTGGCAGCACCAGCAATATTCTACCCATTCGGTTCAGCAGCAGGAGACACAAACAACACTGCTGTTGAAGATGGAAGCTCCTCTGTTATTCAGCTGTTGAGTCCATTTCTGTTCTTTGGTCGCACATACCAGCAGATTTATGTAAGAATTTAACTCCATCTTGATTCTGAGTCTAAATCTAATTGGTGAATGATTTACAAATTCATCAGTATTCCTCATGTTGCAGGTGAATAATAATGGACACCTCACATTCAACCAGCCTTCAAACGAATATGTTCCCTACTCATTTTCCACTTACGGAAGCCAGGATATAATCGCTGGTCTCTGGACTGACCTCGACAACCGTGTGAGAGGTGTTGTTTCATATCAGCAGTACACTAATGGAAGTGTTCTCACAAACGCCACTCAGGATATAAACACATATTTCCCAAATCTGAACTTCACTGCTTCTTGGGTGTTTGTTGCAACCTGGAATAAAGTCGCTTACTACGCTTTGACCAGCACAGTAAGTTTGATATTCTTCTAACAAATGACTTTAAGCTTAGAAAAAGTTCAGCAAGATGGACACTTAAGGCATGATGTACAGTCATGATAATAAAGATCTTTAATTACAGTGTACAACAAACATTCTGGAAACAAACCGAACACCTCAACAATTTTACTGCAGGCCTACTATTAATACAGAAGCACAAGATGAAACCCATTAAGCTTGATTGAAAATAGAAAGAGTACGGCAGTGAAATATGAGAGAAGTGAAAGAAGAGCCAGCCTCAAATACCTGGATTATTAGTGTGTTATTCAGCGTTGCTTATGACGACTGTTGTTATCAGAGAACAACACAACTCAATGCTGCGACTGACCAATCAGAATCATGTATTTCAGAGATCTGTGTAATAATGATCATAAACAGAACACTAATATATATATATATTTTTTTTCCATCTTTGCAGGAAACATCATTTCAAGTGGTATTAATTTCAGGCCGTAATTATTCATTTATTCTGATGAATTATGGTGACATTGCTGTAACTGGACATCCAGTGGAGGTAAATGAAACTTGTTTTCAGTATTGAGAATAAAATGTTACTATTCACTACTGTACAAAAGTATATGTACTCTATTATGTTAAAATACATATTTTCAGGCTGGTTATGACACTGCAAACTCCATGGACTACTTTGTGATTCCTGGATCAAACAGCGGCAGCTCCATCTCAAGCCTCAGGAACTCCAGTAATGTCAATGTTGCCGGTCGATGGGCCTTCAGGGTGGACAGTGGATCAAGGTCAAACAAAGGTAACCTTACAACTCACACATTACTATCAGTTTGTTCATCCTGTATTATACCCAGAAAATATTATTTAAAAAAAAAATCAATGTTATGACGCTTTCATTTGGCTATACTAGAAACACTCATGTACAACATATAGTATCAACAAATAACTCAACATTTTGTGTGTATGTGTGTTTCCCTTTAGAGAACGCTGTTGGACTTCAAGTGAAACTTTCCTCATTTTCTGACCTAACAGATCCTGGAAACATTCAGGTCGTTTTACAGCAAGTAAGACATAAACATGACTATTTATACAAAGTGTATTGCTATTGGAAAACATGGGGAAGTCTGATCTGTTTGTCCATCTTTATTTTCTTTTAGATAAAACAGGAGCTGGTCAAGTACGGTCTGACAAACAGTGTCGAGCTGAAGTTAAGAAAAGTACAAAAGATAATGCCATAATAGCAGTCTCCTTTAGGAAAAAAATAAAAGTCACGTGAAGACTAAACTCATTAAGGTGGTTTTATTGAATTTTTTTTAAAGAGATACATGCAATTGTTTTCCCATTTTATTAATACATTTCATTATAACCCTAACATTTTAACCATTGCTTTTAGAGCATTGTACCAATTTTTAGTGAGAATAATGTTTTAATTAATAATAATAATAATAATAGTGTAAGGAGTGAAATTATCTCCTCATGGAATTAAAATACAGTACGAACAGATGGAATGCAACCAAACAATAAAACTAATCTGAAGAAGGGATCTTCAAAGAGAGCAAACAACCCCACCCTGACCTACCCCCTTCTCTACTTTGAATTCCCCACCTCTCACTCTCACACCTTTCTCCCTAAAACTTTTGCCACATGTTATATCTTGTGAATATATTGTTTTTTCCCTTCATGTTTGGAATCATTTGAATGGTCTCTGTGCGATTGGTAAAATAGTCTCAATTTCATAGCAGTCACATAGATTTGTTTGTTTTGGTCTGGGGTATAAAAGGCAAGTGATGAAACACCACTGGGGGATTTTGTAGCCAGAACCCCCACACTGTATGAGAGTCTCTGGAGCTAAACCTCCAGGTCTCTCTCATGCTGCAGTGTGTCTCTCTGATAGTCAGGTATGCATTTCCCACTCTTAGATACTTCTTTGAGTTATTGAGGTTATGTATTTATCTAAATTGAAACTGAATTGGATTCTCATTATGTAATTGTGTAATTGGCATGATACATTTTTATCTGACAAATAAAATGTCATATTTGACTTATTCTGGAATTTCTCAGAATCATTATTTCTAGTAGATTAAATTGCAGTCTGGTATTTCCGCAATTCTGCGTTCAGGACAGATCATACCGAAGTACCAGTGGATGGACATGGGGGACACCGATTTCTGACTGTCACTGGCTTAACACGTTGTTGTTCTCATGATTATAGAAAAAGGGCACTCTATAGTATGGGACTGCAGGGTGTAGTCCACTTAAGAGGCTTTATAATCACTCCTCATCCTCTGAGTAAGTCCAGAACTGACGAGGTTGTGCCGTGGATTCACTAATCGGCCGGGCGAATTTCTAAGTGATACCAGATCATTAATGAACGAATGATTGAAAGAATGGGATTTCCGGAATAATCAAATTTCTAAATTAATACACAATCAATATTTATGATCACCTTTGATTAGGAATACAGTCTTAATTTAATGATCATTTGAAATTGGAGTCAGATTAAAACGGAGCTAGATCAAAATTAAAACTAAATCTTGAAGCGCTGTGAAAAGACCGGACATGCAATAAACCTTCAACCAGATCGCTGGACTTCGCTTTCAGGCCAGTGAATCGATCGTTTCAATAGAAAATAATTTATTTTCTGTGCCGGCATGTTTAATTTCAGAATAAATAGCAAAAAATGTTTTTTAAAAAATTAAACAAATGTTTCTATTTAAATGGTACTTTTAAGTATTTGGTTTTGTTTGATAAACACCAAAGCAGGTACAAAAATCTGAATGGCTTTTTTAAAAGCATGTAAATACTGTTTGACTTCCTTATTTCTCCATGGCAAGCAGGTGACAAGCTATTCAGCAGGTTTGACTCATTGTAATTGAAACTAAAATATCTACAATGTGATTATGGCTAGTTATATTGGGTATCACTGATGTATATTATGATTATTCAAAATATGTATTGATAATAATGTATTTTGCAAATTAATTTTGTTCAGTAGAAAAAGGTAGAATTAGAGATATTTATCATTGATTTTGTACTATTGCTTTATTCTAGAGATATCTCAAATTACATATTTTTTTAAATAATTATCGCAATAGTTTACAAGCAAATATTTATAGCAATATGAAAATAAAAATGAAATAAAAAAAATACTTTTTTAATTTTTTCAACTTTTACTTTATGTAAACAAAAAAACAAAACAATTTACAGTCAGTGAGTGTAGATTTGAATATTGTGCACTCAACTGGATATACGACTGCAGTGTGAGCAGAAAAAAAACATTCATGTACATACGTTAGTAAATGATTTTAATGCTTATTAAGAGTCATTGCATAAGTGTTCATATCCTATTCTGGGGCAGTTGAAATTTAGCTCAGGAACTTTTATATTGCTTGTAGATGTTACTGAGTGAAGTTAACCAGTGGCAAATTCAACTGAATGGGTGTGATTTGGACAGGCATACACGTCGAACGGTCTAACATACCCCACAAAATGAAAGGGTATGAATACATTCGCAAGGCACTGTATATATAATTTGTAAAAGGTTTCAAATCAGTGCTTAGAATAAATAAATTTCTTGCTTAGGGCACCAAAATGTTCAGAAAGGGCGTTGCTGAGTGATAAAATCTGTACATGTCAAATGACTTCATGCGGTATTTAATGGAGTTTTTTGTATTTTGCCACATTGACAAACCCCACATTTAACATCTAATAATGCTTTGAGTGGTAGAAGTCTCTTTTATTAACTTAAAGCCGACATATAAAATAGATTTATTTGTAAATAGAATAATTTATTTATTATTTAGACAAAAAAATGCTGAACAGTTTGCCACTTAAGCACAAAAGATAAATTAGATAAGAGATCTTTTTGTCCTCACTTGCTCAACAACCTTTTGTTACACAAAAAACAAACAAAGAGTTATACAAACACTGAAGAGTCATTGGCACTATCAGCACTTTTGGAATGCTGATCAACCATTTAGATTAGATTATTGGAACTGAAACACACAGCAGCAAACAGAGAAAACACTCTAAAAGTATCTTAAGAGTGGTCTTGTATGTAATATTGACAGACAGACTGAAATACAAATCACTGTTGACTAAAGATCTTGAGAGTTCATCATTGTAATTTGTAACTGAAATGTGCCATTTTTAATTATTGGAATCAACTGACAAGTTTTTTGGTTTGGCCAATGTGTTGGAAGCAAAAAATGCCCACAGAGAAAGCAACAGTGAAAAAGCAATATAATTAATGTTTAGTGCACAGGTGGTATACCTCATTTCATTATACTTTTATCGTGTTTTTGCATTCTTTTTGGAAAACATGGAATAAAGTTTTAAAGGTTGACATTTGAATTTTTCATTCTGCAATAAATGTCGCAATTGTTGCCTGTTTAAAGTATTTGTGTATGAGGTGTATGGGAAAGAGGCTAAATATATTTAACAACTCATTGATATACAAATTAATAAATAAATAAACCCTCAGTTGAAAAAACTGAGCCGAGACACCATTTGTGTACTGCTAACAGTGATATCACAATGTACTGTATTTTCTGGCTTGCTTCCTTCTGTCTGTAAAATAAACTGAAACATCCAAGCATCTTAGTAACTGGATACAAATGGGGGAAATTATTAAATATCATCTAAGTTTATATTTTGACACAATCTAATACAAAAGCAAAATGAAAAATGTACTGATTTCTGTAACCATTTGTTGCAGTGCTGGTTAGATGGCAAAAAATGCTAAACATTTGTGGTTAGGCAAAATGACATCAGGCATTAAGTCATTCACTCTCCTGTCATTCGACTCTTGACATACAAACCTTGTAATCTAAAATCTAAATTCCAGATTTCTGCAGTAAAAGATGGAGATAAAATTATTTTTTTCATTCCAGGACATGTTTCCTCATAAATGTAGGTGTGGGACACGTTTAATACCAATGAAACATCCTGCTGAACCTCATTCGGTACAAGTGCATCCTAGAAGAAGCTTTCTGAGGTAAGCAAAATCTTTACTTTAATGTTAAGCTCCATAAGCTATTTCCTCAAACTAGACAATTTATCCTTATTTGTGGAATGGATTGAAATTAGATATAATGAGTATATTTATGAGTATGTTATATACAGTCAAGGCCCGAAATTATTCATACCCCTGGCAAATTCTGACTTAAAGTTACTTTTTTTCAACCAGCAAGTTTTTTTTTTTTTTTTTTTAAATGTTGTACAAGAGGCATCATTGTGGAGAAAATTATTACTCATCTTATATTTACATTTGAACAAAAAATGGCATGTTCAAAATTATTCATACCCTTCTCAATAATCAATAGAAAAGCCTTTATTGGCTATTAGCAAATGCTTCCTATAATTGCTGACCAGCTTTTTGCATGTCTCCACTGGTATTTTTACACTTTTATCTTTAGCAATGAGCTCCAACTCTTTCAGGACATTGTCGTATTACCTTTTGAGAGAAGCCTGTGTCATTCCCAGTCAAACAAACAAAAAAAAAAAAATGCTGGTTGAATAAAAGTAACTTTAAGTCAGAATTTGTCAGGAGTATGAATAATTTCGGGCTTGACTGTATATATATATATATATATAATTCTGATTTCTAATAAGGGTTTTGAATAAAACATTTAAAAATAATTCTAAAGTGACATTGGTGTAACTGCATTTATATTAATAAATTATGTTTTAGTACTCTCTGATTACTGAAAAGTGACTCCTACATTCAGGTTTTATCTCAATACAATAATTACAATAGATTAAAGAAACAAATAAAATAAACAGATTTTTCATAATTGAATTGTATAAATTGAAGTTTATTAACCCCCCCCCCCCTCCCCCCGACTCGAGGTTGCCAGCTAAGCTGCAGGAGTAGGCTGCTACAAGGAGCTTCCAACGGCAAGTGACGAGTCCTACACAGTAATTTGTTTTTCTTCTGTTAATTATGTTTATGCTTCACAAGAGATGTTTTGCGAAGTAATTATGTATCGCAAAAATTTACAGATGGCGATTAGCCAAACATTTCGTAAAGATGTACTGTAATACCACATTTCAGTCGGAACATAGATTGTTTTCATACCCTGCTAGTGGTGCGATATAAAGCTTTTTATGAACGCATTTAGCACAGGCGACCGTGGAAAATCCACTGTGTACGGAAGCAAAGTTAGCCAAACATAGATGAATCTTACCTGTCCAGGAGAAAATTAGCAACGTAGGCGTCTGTCTTCAAATTCTTCTCCGTTTTCAGCCGTCTCCATCTTTCAAAGGCATCTCCTATACAAATCCTTGTTTTATTTCGGACTTTGTCACGACGTATTTCGGATTCATAACCAGGTCTTTTAGGTTTCGTAACGTTATACATGTTTTATCCGACACGTTCATAGCTGCAGCTGTAACAGAGCTGGCAACCCGGATGACGAAACTCTACTGACTTCGTGATTGGTAGATAGCTGGAGGGTGGAGCCTCAGACCAAAACACAAAATGACAACAATAACATCAGTTGAGGGCTGCAACTCTCACTTTTAAATGACAATATCCTGCAGGACCACTGTTGTCAGTGATATAAGTATTTGAAATGAACATGATTTCTCAATGTCTAGTGACATGTCAGGGCCATTTTATGATTAACTGACATAAATTTCTTACATACGGTTCCTTTAACAGAAGAAAAAAAATTACTGTGTTGGACTCGTCACTTGCCATCGGAAGCTCCTTGTAGCAGCCTACGTTCCTGCAGCTTAGCTGGCAACCTGGAGTCAGGGGGGAGCGGGAGGGGATACACCGTTCCACAGTATTTTGAAAGTGATTGCAGTACCAGTTTTGGCCACAATCCTACATACGGTTCCTTTAATAATTATCCGTGATGCATTACACACTTTAGCTTCGAAATCTGATTGTGTGTAAGCGAAGCCAAAACTTCTGGAAAATACTGGAAATACGAGAATATGAAAGAAAAGAAAACAACAGCAAAATGCTGTGATACACTACAGAGAAACTATCACACAAAAACACATGCGGTAAAACATGGTACAATGAATCACAATATGGCAAAGTATGACAAAATACGGCAGTGGGAATACTGCACAAAAGAAACCAAACATCATAAGTACATTGAAATATTACCCACTCACATATCACTTTGAAAAATAGAAGGAAAGAACACTCACATAACGATGAGCTCCTATTTCACACTTCGCACTCACTTTATGAGAGCTGAAATCCTCAGCAAAATGCTGTAAACTGTGTAGTTAATCAGATGAAAACACATGAAACATGTTCAATATGTAAAAGTTTAAGACATTTTGTAACACCCTAATTAAACAGGCCTACACCGCATGGTGTGACGTCATACCATTGTATCTTATACACAATATAACTTTGTAAATACAACATTTCTCAGAAACAACATGACACAATATAGATCCCAAAATGATCATTAACAAGAATATTAGCAGGAAATACTATATTTACAGTTGGATGGTCTTACATTTGACATTAATTACGGAGAGTATATAAGGGACGTCTACCTTGCACTGCTCACTGCGCATCAAAAATATCTGAGGACTTTGCGCATGCGTATTTCCCATGCGTAACGCACACAGCACTCTTGCCTTACTTACTTTTCACAGCAATTGGTTGTCGCCCGCCGTTTTTTACTCGATATTTGCACAAAGTCGAGGAAGGCCCAATCTTTTTGACACTCTCGGATGCTATCTCAATGCTTTCACTGCACCACTTTCAGTCCCATAATGCATCGTGCAAGCGTTTAAGCTCAACTTCCTCTGCTGCTCATGCTACATTTCCACTACAGTGTCAAATCCGCGCTCAGTGCCACTGCTTTGGGGTTTGTCAAATTTAGGGCTGAGCACGCCTCTCAAACACAATGTTATCACCCTGTTGCCGTTTCATTGTCTTCCTTTAACGGCAGTTTGCAAACTAACCTTGCATTTACCTTTGTCTTCTTCACTGATATGTGATTTCAGTTTAGTAATCCAGAGGAGTCCTGCTACTAATTAGATTCAAACATGAGGCGCATAAATGTGAAATGTAAACACCAGTAAACAGAAATGTTAAAAATGTTTTTAATTCATTCTCTTGGCAGCACCAAAGATATTCTACCCATTCGGTTCAGCAGCAGGAGACACAAGAAATCCTGCTGTTGAAGATGGAAGCTCCTCTGTTATTCAGCTGTCGAGTCCGTTTCTGTTCTTTGGTCGCACATACCGGCAGATTTATGTAAGAATTTGATTCCATCTTTATTCTAGGTCTGCATGTGAGTGGTGAATGCTTTATCAACTCATCTGTGATCAGTGATTTTGACAATATTTCTCATGTTTCAGGTGAATAATAATGGACACCTCACATTTAACCAGCCTTCTTCAGCATATACTCCCTACTCATTTCCCTCTAATGGAAGTCAAGATATAATCGCTGGTCTCTGGACTGACCTTGACAACCGTGTGAAAGGTGTTGTTTCATATCAGCAGTACACTATTGGAAGTGTTCTCACAAATGTCACTCAGGATATTAACACATATTTCCCAAATCTGAACTTCAACGCTTCTTGGGTCTTTGTTGCAACTTGGAATAAGGTCGCTTACTTCAACTTAACTAACACAGTAAGTGTGATAAGCCTATTCTTCTCAAATGCGATTGTTTTCACTTTATCCACATTTCAGTTTCAAAAAACTTTAACACATTAGACCACAACGACAGAGAAAATAATAGAAACTGTAAAAATATAGTTTTTCATTCAGTAATGCTCATAATATTCAGTCAAACAAAAATTCAAAAGTCATGATATTTTTTGCAGGAAACATCGTTTCAAGTTGTTTTAATTTCAGGCAGCAATTATTCATTTATTCTGATGAATTACGGTGACATTGCTGTAACTGATCATCCAGTGCAGGTAAGAGACTTGTTTCCTGTATTGTGAACAAATTGTTACTATTCACTATTGCATAAAAAATATGAACTCTATAAATACTGTTTATATGAATAATGCTTTAACACATTTTCAGGCTGGATATGACACAATAAACTCCACACAGTACTTTGTGATTCCTGGATCAAACAACGGCAGCTCCATCTCAAACCTCAGGAACTCCAGTAATGTCAATGTTCCCGGTCGATGGGCCTTCAGGGTGGACAGTGGATCAAGAAACAGCATCCTGAAAAGTAAAAGTCTGATAATGTTTTGTTCAATTTCATATAACCCCATATAAAGTTTTAGTATGATTAGTGTCAACAAATACAAATAAGCATTTTAGGTGTTTGTGTGTGTTTTTTTTCCTTTTAGACAATGTAGTTGGATTTCAAGTGAGACTTTCCTCATTTTCGGACCTAACACAGAGTGGCAACATTGAAATAGTTTTACAGCAAGTATGTCGTACTTAAGAATATTTATACAAAATATGGTGCTAATACATGATGCATGCAAGGTTTGATTTGTTTGTCCATCTGTGTTTCAGATGAAACAGGAGCTGGTCAAGTATGGTCTACCAAACAGCATCGAGCTGAAGTTAAGAAAACTGCAAAAGATAAAGCCCTAATTTTTCTTCCTCCAGGAAAAGAAGTAAAACCGGTTTGTTTAGCATCTGACAACAAATATCCCTGATGGCTAATGATACAAAAGCTTCCATTTTTCATCAAGGTGGTTTCATTTAAAGGATTACAAAAGACACAAACCAGTATAAAAGTATAGAAGAGGTCCATCAGTAATCATCACTGATCCTCCTTTTTCTTTGCCCATCAATAATGTTGTGTGTATCAAATGTCAGCAAATCTGTTTATCTCATTTTCCTTCATTAGAACCATAACTTATAAGGATACAAAAACTTAACTAGTATAAAGTACAGATACTTTGCGGTGTACATCTGCCAAATGCATCAGGCATATTATCTCAATGCATGATTCTTCCTACTTGTTTCTGTCTGTAAAATCACTTGTATTTTAATGTGGATATCTAAATTTGTGGCTTAATAAAAATAATATTGTTTGACTGTAAGTCAAGATGCCTTTATTTCTAGCACATTATACAAAATATAGCAGAATCAATGATGAAAACTTGTGCTGTTTATCAACTCTAACAAGACAATAGTGTCATTTTTCAGCAGTTCCACAGAAGGCAGCAATGCAGTTATAGATATAAGTTATAGTTATAGCTATAAAGCAAGGTTACAGAATCACATTAGTGTATTTACTCGGCTCAGTTCAGTTCAAGTTTGGTTCTTATCCAATGTGCCAGTGCTGTCAAATCTAATAAACCATGAATATCAAGTGTCTTTTAAAGCCCAAGGCGATGGTGTCAAAGAACCCAAACTCGACTAAGTGATAAAAATGCGGAAAAATACCTTGGTGACATGAGGCTTAGTTGTGGGATACACTCTTAAAAATAAAGGTACTTTAAAGGGTTCTTCAGAGCGATGCCATAGAAGAACCATTAATGGCCTTAATATAATCTGAAGAACCTTCTTTCGCCCCAAGAAATCTTTTGTGAAACAGAAAAGTTCTTCAGATGTTAAAGGTTCTTTATGGAACAATTTAGACAAAACGGGTTCTTCTATGGCACCGTGAAGCCATTTACAATTACGAAATTTACAATATTGTGACACAACTTATCTATAAAGCATTATGAAAATCAGCTTTTCTGACATACTGTTATTTTTGAATGCTGGTCTAGCATATCTGTCAACCACAAATTTCTGTAAGGCACAACACTTGGCTTAATTTTTTTCTACATTATGTCCAGTACAGTATATATATATATATATATATATATATATATATATATATATATATATAATTATTTTTTTATATCCATTTGGCCATGAACTTTTAAATGCATAACTATGCAAAAAAAAAAAAAACTAATTTGTCTTCTAAATGTTAGGAGGCCGAATTAAAATAAATGTTGAAGGATGTGACAAGATGATTGATAAGCCAGTTCATAGTGACGGCATATGTGTAACTATGGGACAGACGGTTAAAGGCTAAGGAGTACACCAATATTGCATAATTTTTGTCACACTATTTGCATTATTGCAATCAGTAGGTTTAGGGTTGGTATCTAATAGGTAGCAAATTTAATTTATTGTTTCTTTCCGGCTGTAGCTGTATTCAAACCCCAACCTCGACAGAGCAATCCGTCAAAGACTGGATGATGTATTATTATATGGATGGACAGTGAACGCAGAAACAGCAGCATCTTGAAATGTAAAAGTCTCAACTATAGATAATTAAAAAAAAATGTTTCTGTATGATTAGTGTCAACAAATACAAATTAGTTTTAAGATGGTGTGCTTTTCCCTTTAGAGAATGTAGTTGGATTTTCACCTGAGGCTTTCCTCATTTTTCAGGCCTAGTGGCAACATTGAAATGGTTTTACAGCATGTTGTACTTACTATGCATATTTATACGAAATACAGCGCTAATAACTGGGTCATTTAAAGTTTGATATGTCCATGACCATGTGTGTTTTTAGATGAAACAGGACTGCCAAACAGCATTGAGCAGAAGCTAAGAACACTGCAAAAGATAAAGCTCTAATTACTCCTCCACAAAAAAAGAAAGAAAGAAGTAAAACCAGTTTGTGTAGCATTTGACAACAAATATCTCTGATGACCAATGATGTAAAAGCTTCACTTGGTTTCATTTAAAGGACACAAACCCACATAAAAGTATCACATGCTGTGTGCATCAAATGTCAGGTGCAGAAGTTTAAACTATCCACATCTTCAATGAAAGCAAAACTTTTTTTCTCATTTACCTTCATTAGAAGCATAACATCTAGCTTCTTTCTGTCTGTAAAGCATTTTTATTATGGGCATCTTAACAGCTTCACAGTAATAAACAAGAAAAAAAGCTGAATCAATGATAAATGATGAAACTTATGCTGTTTATCAGCTTTTACAAGACAGTGTCATTTGTTTAGCTCACTTCGGCTTAATGTTGATTTAGTTGTAAAGTAAATCAATTATGAAAAACAATTATAGAAGGTGGCAATGTGTGCAATTTATCTCAAAGCAGGTCAAAGTTGGAAAATTGGTCAATTATAAAACAAATTCAGTTGTTGAGCTGCCTTACATAAGGACAGTAGTGCCATTGCTTAGCTCAGTTCAGTTCAAGTTTGGTTGTCACCCTGTATAATGCAGTCAATCCGATAATTGATGAGTATCAAGTGGCTTTTAAATCTTAAGCAAACCAAAGGCAACAGTTCCAAAGAACCCAAACTCCATCAAGAGACAAAAATGGAGAAAAATAGTGTGTCTGCAATTACCGAATGGAAATTTCTTTTACTTTTATCCTTTGTTGTTTGCATGCTTTGTGGTTTCAGGTACTATTTCCTTGCATACAACTGACTCATTATGTTTTCCATTCGATCGTTTAATCTAAAATGTCATTCTAACAGCTATTTTTTCTCTGCTTAACTGCTTATAAGAAGAACAGACTGTTTTAAGTGCATACTGCTTTGATATGTACACGTGTGTCCATACTGCTTAACTTTAGATAATATTCAGTAGAACTTGCATAATTTTCAGACTGTGTAAACTTACATTTCTGTCTTTTTAATCTATATTCATGAGAAATGAGTTCAATGTATCATTAAACGAAATTTTGAATAGTATTAACTTTATTGAAGTCGTGACCAATTAAAAACAGACGTGCAACTAACAGTACATTCTTCTTCCTTCCCGGAAAAGTTTACTCATAAACTTTGGCACGTTTAAAACCAATGGAACTTCCTGCTAAACCACATTCGGTACAAGAGCAGCTTAGAAGAAGCAGACTGAGGTAAGCAATTATATAAACTAAATTATATAAATATTATATAAATTATATAAAACTAGAGATGTAAGTGTAACTGTATAGAAAAGGGTGTGTAAAGTTTTGAAATCATGAATTTCAAATAAAAATCTAAAAAAGCAAACTAATATTGACTGATAATCAGTATATTTGTCACCTGTTATTATAACAGTGTGTGTTACTACAGTACACATTGCGGTACAAATTAAGATAAATATTTACAATAGTCCAGTGTTTGATACCTAAATATTAGCTGGTTTTAAATTGCTGTGAATGACTCTGATTTGTTGTAAGGGTTTTTATTAAGGGAGATTGTGTGACATTGTTGTAACTGCATTTATAATAATGAATGATGCTTTAATGCTCATTACAGAAGAAGGACTTCTAACCTACATTCTGTTTTTTCCTGAATCATCATGAGACTTTCTGCGCTTTCACACCTGCTGGTGTACATATCAGTCCTGTCACTCAGTAAGGCTTTGTTCCTTTTTGATTTTCAGTGTTAATGTGTTTGTAAAAGAAAATCTGATTTGTATTTTTCTGAATTTACTCATCTCTCTTTATCTTTAACAGCCAGTGTACAAACAAGTGTAATTCCATTACCAACATCTGCAACAACGACAATTCCATTACCAACATCTGCAACAACAACACCTGTGACAACAACAGCATCTCCAACAACATTAATTCCATTACCAACATCGGCAACAACATTTGCATCAATAACATTTCCAGGAACAACATCTGCGTCAACAACACTAGCAGGTAATTATGGACCTTTGAATTAGAATCTGATCTTTGGTGTTAACTGAATTAAAACAAAAAGGACCTCTGGCATATTTTATGTATCATAGAAATTGTTAATAATCTAAAGTTGGCATGAAACAGTCGTTAAGACTTTTTTCTTCCCTACTGTGACATACATCAGAGTGAAACTGTTTCTCGAACAAGAAAAAATGTAGGGCGGGACTTAATTTTGTCCATCAGGAACTGAATGGATCGTTGTGGTTTGCTACTGGTCGGTATTTCATGTGATTGACAGGTTTTCCCGCCCTTGTGCCGGTAAACACTTCATCCAAACAGAGAAGAGATGTTGCCGCAAAGAGGGCAAGGAATGAAGATTATGAGGGGGCATGAATAAAAAATTAAATAAAATAATAATAATAATTATATATATATATACAGTCAATCCCGAAATTATTCATACCCCTGGCAAATTCTGACTTAATTACTTTTATTCAATCAGCAATTTTTTTTTACACTGGAAATTACACAGGCTTCTCCCAAAAGATAATAAGATGATGTAAAAGAGGCATCATTGTGGACAAATATTTCTCAGCTTTTAATTTACGTTAGAACAAAAAGTGGCATTTCCAAAATTATTCATACCCTTTACAAACTGTCACAGTCTATGGGAAAATACCAAGTTCTATACCATTCCAAACAGTCCAAGCTGTTCTATAGCATCCTAATTACCGCTGTTTTAATCAACTCAACAGGTGAACAGAAGCTCTCTGCTGTTGGTTTGTGGACAGTCATGGCTAAGTCAAAAACAGCTCACTGAGGACCTGCGGCTGCACATTGTGGCTGCTCACAAGTCAGTAAAGGGCTATAAGACCATATCTAAATGTTTTCAAGTTCAAGTGGCTACAGTGCAAAGTATTATTAAAAAATACAAGACGTTACGCACTGTGAAAAAATCTCAGAAGACGTGGTCGGAAGCCGAAAGTGACACCTGTGCTGGTGTCAAAAAGTCATCAAAATACATCAAAATTCTCAACAACATCAACATCAGGCAGTCTGCAGAGAAACTTGGCCTTGGGCACCAGTGGACATTTCAGCATGACAACGACCCAAAACACACAGCAAAAGTGGTGAAGAAATGGTTAACAGACAAAAACACTAACATTTTGCAGTGGCCCAGCCAGAGTCCTGACTTAAATCCAATTGAGAATCTGTGGAGGGAGCTAAAGATCAGGGTGATGGCAAGGAGAACCTCCAAACTGAAAGAGTTGGAGCTCATCGCTAAAGATAAATGGGCAAAAATACCAGTGAAGACATGCAAAAAGCTGGTCAGCAATTATAAGAAGCGTTTGATTGCTGTAATAGCCAAGTAAGGCTTTTCTATTGATTATTGAGAAGAGTATGAATAATTTTGGACATGCCACTTTTTGTTCAAATGTAAATAAAAGATGAGTAATAATTTTTTCCACAATGAAGGCTCATGTACATCATCGTCTTATCTTCTGGGAGAAGCCTGTGTCATTTCTAATAAAATAAAATAAACTTGCTGGTTGAATAAAAGTAACTTTAAGTCAGAATTTGCCAGGGGTATAAATAATTTCGGGCTTGACTGTATGTGTGTGTACGGATAAATAATTTATTATAAATACTGCAATATTCTATTAAAAAACACACAAGAATGGTCAGTTTTGATTTCTTGGTGACATTTTTTCTTTTTCTTTATTAGGCATTACAACAACAGCATCAACAACAACAACAACCGCAAAACCATTGACAGGTAATTCCAGACCTTTAAAGGAGACCTATTATGCCCCATTTTACAATATGTAACATAAGTCTCAGGTGTCCCTAGAATGTGTCTGTGAAGTTTCGGCTCAAAATACCCCACAGATCTTCTGTTATATCATTTTTAAAGTGCCTTTTATGAGTGGAAGCATAAACATATATCTTTAAAAGCAAATGAGCTGCTGCTCCCCACCCCGTTTTCCAGAACAGGGCAGTGTCTTTACAGCTTATAGGTCAGATAGTCTTCCAAAAAAACATCTGTTTGGTTTTGATTATCACATCTATCGCACTGAAATAATGTGTTTTAAACTACATTAGTTTAAATCCTTTAAAAAAAACTCCACTCATAGGTACAGTAGATCCCATGCCACAAATGTAAAATATGAGTAGTAATTTCTATTATTAAATCTTGATATTGCTTTTTTTCACAGCCCTCCCATATGACCCTTGCTATAACTACACTGTGCTGGATGATTTACGGAGAGCCACCAGCAATCAATTACAATCATCATATTACGCTCAGTATACCTCTAAATTATTATGTGACACTAATGTCAACTGGGTCGGCTGGTATCGTCTCTTCATTCAGGGTCAGAGTGTTCAGATGCCAGACACATGTGTTGATCAGCTAAGCTGTGGCACTCATGCCCCACTGTGGCTGAACGGTTCACACCCACAAATTGAGGATGGAGTGGTGACTCGAGATGTCTGCGGTCACTGGTGGAATAACTGTTGTGGTTTCCGATCCAATCCAATTAGAGTAAAAGCCTGCCCAGGCAATTACTACGTCTATGAGTTTGTTCGTCCAAATTTCTGCTATGGAACCTACTGTGCAGGTATACATTTATCTTTGTACAGTATGTGTTTGTTAGACCATCATTAGGAGGTGCCTTTTGTACATATACAATTGATATTTGTATCTGTTAATTAATATATATATATATATATATATATATATATATATATATATATATATATATATATATATATTTTTTTTTTTTTTTTTTTTTTTTTTCAGATGTTAGGAACATTACCATCAATAATCATACTGTCACTCCAGAGTCAACCTCGGCAGGTAAATGTAGTTTGCTATATCTTCTACTGACTGCGGAAGTTGAACTTGGATGTATTATGAAAATCTGTGTCATTTAGTACTGGTGTTTTTGCCTTTACTTATACACTGTGTCATTTGTTGAGAACAAAATGATGTGACAATGGCCAATGAAAACCAAAATCATCAACCTGTTGAGAGTCGCTACGAAAATCAAAGTAAAAATTAAAATGAATGTGCAGGAATTTCATCAAATCAACTTATATTTGATGATAATAATAATAATGTAAGTCAGTAGTGTGTATGGCCCCCACATGCCTTAATGCTCCTCTGACCATGACTAGGACTCCCCAGACCATCAGTGACCACCTGACAAACTGGTCATTTTGGGTGGCGTAGCAGGCAGCATAACGTGCACTGGGGTGCTCAGTGTGAACCTGCTTTTATCCATGAACCGAATGGGGTGCTAATGGCAGACATGCAAATTCTGGTGTTTTCTGGCAAATGCCAACTAAGCTTCATTGTGTTGGGCTGTGAGCACAAGTCTGACTACAGGACTTCAAGCCCTCATGCCACCTTTGTGAACTATGTTTTGGACAGTTTGGTCAGAAACATGCACACCAATAGCGTCCCGGTGGACACTCTGGCAGTGCTCCCCCTGTTCCTCCTTGCATAAAAGGTGGTGGAACTGATTCACAATCACATATGCTTCCTACCTGAACAGATTGATAGGCTTACAGGTACAGGTACAGGTTCTGTATTTTGTTTTATCTTTATATTTATTTAGTCACTTTTACAGGTTGCACTGTTTGTTCAAAAACATTTGCAAGACCATAATATAGAGATTTATAGCGGTTGAAAAATGTACACATCCATCATCAAACATTCCTCATGCTAACATCAGTAAACAAAAATATGTTTTGTTCATTCTTTTTGACAGCACCAGCAATATTCTACCCATTCGGTTCAGCAGCAGGAGACACAAACAGCACTGCTGTTGATGATGGAGACTCCTCTGTTATTCAGCTGTTGAGTCCATTTCTGTTCTTTGGTCGCACATACCAGCAGATTTATGTAAGAATTGAACTCCATCTTGATTCTGAGTCTAAATCTAATTGGTGAATGCTTTACATGTTTATTTCTCATGTTGCAGGTGAATAATAATGGATACCTCACATTCAACCAGGCTTCAAACGAATATGTTCCCTACTCATTTTCCACTTATGGAAGCCAAGATATAATCGCTGGTCTCTGGACTGACCTTGACAACCGTGTGAGAGGTGTTGTTTCATATCAGCAGTACACTAATGGAAGTGTTCTCACAAACGCCACTCAGGATATAAACACATATTTCCCAAATCTGAACTTCACTGCTTCTTGGGTGTTTGTTGCAACCTGGAATAAAGTCGCTTACTACGCTTTGACCAGCACAGTAAGTTTGATATTCTTCTAACAAATGACTTTAAG
>NC_133382.1:37212137-37236735 GCF_049309525.1 Garra rufa
AGCTTTTACTACACGCATACTGAAACACACGTGACGCTCCCGGTAATTTTGGCTTTTTTTAATCTCACATGAACAGATAAACTTAATCTCCCAAACTGCTGTGAGTGTCACTTTTCTTTTACCGTTTCATTTGAGAAAACTAGCATCATATCATACTGTATGACACAGAAACGTCACGGCAACCTGTCAAAATAAAAGTACGGTGTAACATGTAATGGGCTGGGTAGGTGTTGACGTTAAAAAAAACACAATCTAATAGGTAGAAAAAATAATTTCATTGTTAGTTAGTAAACACAAGTACATCTAATTGAACAAAATTTATTTTCATCAACAAATGATCATAGTCATTATCAATTATACTTTTAGTCATTATTTGGGTAGCATACATATTCTGAATGCCTTCAGCAGAATTCAAATTAGCCATTTTAATCTAGATTAATCTAGATTAATTCCAAGATTTAATCTAGATTAATCTAGATTAAAAAAATTAATCTATGCCCACCCCTAATATATATATATATATATATATATATATATATATATATATATATATATATATATATATATATATATATATATATATACAGTCAAGCCCGAAATTATTCATACTCCTGACAAATTCTGACTTAAAGTTACTTTTATTCAACCAGCAATTTTTTTTTTTTTTTTGTTTGACTGGGAATGACACAGGCTTCTCTCAAAAGGTAATACGACAATGTCCTGAAAGAGTTGGAGCTCATTGCTAAAGATAAAAGTGTAAAAATACCAGTGGAGACATGCAAAAAGCTGGTCAGCAATTATAGGAAGCGTTTGCTGTAATAGCCAATAAAGGCTTTTCTATTGATTATTGAGAAGGGTATGAATAATTTTGAACATGCCATTTTTTGTTCAAATGTAAATAATAAGATGAGTAATAATTTTCTCCACAATGATGCCTCTTGTACATCATTCTAAAAAAAAAAAAAAAAAAAAAAAAAAAAACTTGCTGGTTGAAAAAAGTAACTTTAAGTCAGAATTTGCCAGGGGTATGAATAATTTCGGGCCTTGACTGTATATAACATACTCATAAAATATACTCATTATATCTAATTTCAATCCATTCCACAAATAAGGATAAATTGTCTAATTTGAGGAAATAGCTTTATGGAGCTTAACATTAAAGTAAAGATTTTGCTTACCTCAGAAAAGCTTCTTCTAGGATGCACTTGTACCGAATGAGGTTCAGCAGGATGTTTCATTGGTATTAAACGTGTCCCACACCTACATTTATGAGGAAACATGTCCTGGAATGAAAAAAATTATTTTATCTCCATCTTTTACTGCAGAAATCATTTAGATTTTAGATTACAAGGTTTGTATGTCAAGAGTCGAATGACAGGAGAGTGAATGACTTAATGCCTGATGTCATTTTGCCTAACCACAAATGTTTAGCATTTTTTGCCATGTAACCAGCACTACACCAAATGATTACGGAAATCAGTACATTTTTCATTTTGCTTTTGTATTAGATTGTGTCAAATATAACTTAGATGATATTTAATAATTTCCCCCATTTGTATCCAGTTACTAAGATGCTTGAATGTTTCAGTTTATTTTACAGACAGAAGGAAGCAAGCCAGAAAATACAGTACATTGTGATATCACTGTTAGCAGTACACAAATGGTGTCTCGGCTCAGTTTTTTATAGTATTTTATTTATTCATTTGTATATCAATGAGTTGTTAAATATATTTAGCCTCTTCCCATACTCCTCATACACAAATACTTTAAACAGGCAGCAATTGCGACATTTATTGCAGAATGAAAAATTCAAATGTCAACCTTTAAAACTTTATTCCATGTTTTCCAAAAAGAATGCAAAAACACTATAAAAGTATAATGAAATGAGGTATACCACCTGTGCACTAAACATTAATTATATTGCTTTTTCACTGTTGCTTTCTCTGTGGGCATTTTTTTGCTTCCAACACATTGGCCAAACCAAAAAACTTGTCAGTTGATTCCAATAATTAAAAATGACACATTTCAGTTACAAATTACAATGATGAACTCTCAAGATCTTTAGTCAACAGTGATTTGTATTTCAGTCTGTCTGTCAATATTACATACAAGACCACTCTTAAGATACTTTTAGAGTGTTTTCTCTGTTTGCTGCTGTGTGTTTCAGTTCCAATAATCTAATCTAAATGGTTGATCAGCATTCAAAAGTGCTGATAGTGCCAATGACTCTTCAGTGTTTGTATAACTCTTTGTTTGTTTTTTGTGTAACAAAAGGTTGTTGAGCAAGTGAGGACAAAAAGATCTCTTATCTAATTTATCTTTTGTGCTTAAGTGGCGAACTGTTCAGCATTTTTTTGTCTAAATAATAAATAAATTATTCTATTTACAAATAAATCTATTTTATATGTCGGCTTTAAGTTAATAAAAGAGACTTCTACCACTTAAAGCATTATTAGATGTTAAATGTGGGGTTTGTCAATGTGGCAAAATACAAAAAACTCCATTAAATACCGCATGAAGTCATTTGATATGTACAGATTTTATCATTCAGCAACGCCCTTTCTGAACATTTGGTGCCCTAAGCAAGAACTTTATTTATTCTAAGCACTGATTTGAAACCTTTTACAAATTATATATACAGTGCCTTGCAAATGTATTCATACCCCTTCATTTTGTGGGGTATGTTCGACCGTTCGACGTGTATGCCTGTCCAAATCACACCCATTCAGTTGAATCTGCCACAGGTTAACTTCCAGACTGCAATTTAATCTACTAGAAATAATGATTCTGAGAAATTCCAGAATAAGTCAAATATAACATTTTATTTGTCAGGTAAAATGTATCATGCCAATTACACAATTACATAATGAGAATCAATTCAGTTTCAATTTAGATAAATACATAACCTCAATAACTCAAAGAAGTATCTAAAAATGGAAATGCATACCTGACTATCAGAGAGACACACTGCAGCATGAGAGAGACCTGGAGGTTTAGCTCCAGAGACTCTCATACAGTGTGGGGGTTCTGGCTACAAAATCCCCCAGTGGTGTTTCATCACTTGCCTTTTATACCCCAGACCAAAACAAACAAATCTTCCGATCAGTTGTAAACACTGAGACCTTTTGTTTTGTCAGGAAATCTCGCGACCAAGGGTCGCACCTGGTTGGAGGTTCCCATCTGCCCCTAAGGGAAAACACACCCCTTAGCAGCAAACCCAATTCTATGGATATTTTCAATCTTTCTTACAGTATATGTGACTGCTATGAAATTGAGACTATTTTACCAATCGCACAGAGACCATTCAAATGATTCCAAACATGAAGGGAAAACAATATATTCACAAGATATAACATGTGGCAAAAGTTTTAGGGAGAAAGGTGTGAGAGTGAGAGGTGGGGAATTCAAAGTAGAGAAGGGGGTAGGTCAGGGTGGGGTTGTTTGCTCTCTTTGAAGATCCCTTCTTCAGATTAGTTTTTATTGTTTGGTTGCATTCCATCTGTTCGTACTGTATTTTAATTCCATGAGGAGATAATTTCACTCCTTACACTATTATTATTATTATTATTAATTAAAACATTATTCTCACTAAAATTGGTACAATGCTCTAAAAGCAATGGTTAAAATGTTAGGGTTATAATGAAATGTATTAATAAAATGGGAAAACAATTGTAGATTGCTATTATGGCATTATCTTTTGTACTTTTCTTAACTTCAGCTCAACACTGTTTGTCAGACCGTACTTGACCAGCTCCTGTTTTATCTAAAAGAAAATAAAGATGGACAAACAGATCAGACTTCCCATGTTTTCCAATAGCAATACACTTTGTATAAATAGTCGTGTTAATGTCTTACTTGCTGTAAAACGACCTGAATGTTTCCAGGATCTGTTAGGTCAGAAAATGAGGAAAGTTTCGCTTGAAGTCCAACAGCGTTCTCTAAAGGGAAACACACATACACACAAATGTTGAGTTATTTGTTGATACTATATGTTGTACATGAGTGTTTCTAGTATAGCTAAATGAAAGCATCATAACATTGTTTGGAATGGTATAGAACTTGGTATTTTCCCATAGACTGTGACAGTTTGTAAAGGGATGAATAATTTTGGAAATGCCACTTTTTGTTCTAACGTAAATTAAAAGCTGAGAAATATTTGTCCACCAATGATGCCTCTTTTACATCATCTTATTATCTTTTGGGAGAAGCCTGTGTAATTTCCAGTGTAAAAAAAATTGCTGATTGAATAAAAGTAATTAAGTCAGAATTGCCAGGGGTATGAATAATTTCGGGATTGACTGTATATATATATATAATTATTATTATTATTTTATTTAATTTTTTATTCATGCCCCCTCATAATCTTCATTCCTTGCCCTCTTTGCGGCAACATCTCTTCTCTGTTTGGATGAAGTGTTTACCGGCACAAGGGCGGGAAAACCTGTCAATCACATGAAATACCGACCAATAGCAAACCACAACGATCCATTCAGTTCCTGATGGACAAAATTAAGTCCGCCCTACATTTTTCTTGTTCGAGAAACAGTTTCACTCTGATGTATGTCACAGTAGGGAAGAAAAAAGTCTTAACGTCTGTTTCATGCCAACTTTAGATTATTAACTATTTCTATGATACATAAAATATGCCAGAGGTCCTTTTTGTTTTAATTCAGTTAACACCAAAGATCAAATTCTAATTCAAAGGTCCATAATTACCTGCTAGTGTTGTTGACGCAGATGTTGTTCCTGGAAATGTTATTGATGCAAATGTTGTTGCAGATGTTGGTAATGGAATTAATGTTGTTGGAGATGCTGTTGTTGTCACAGGTGTTGTTGTTGCTGCAGATGTTGGTAATGGAATTGTCGTTGTTGCAGATGTTGGTAATGGAATTGTTGTTGTTGCAGATGTTGGTAATGGAATTGTCGTTGTTGCAGATGTTGGTAATGGAATTACAGTTGTTTGTGCACTGGCTGTTAAAGATAAAGAGAGATGAGTAAATTCAGAAAAATACAAATCAGATTTTCTTTTACAAACACATTAACACTGAAAATCAAAAAGGAACAAAGCCTTACTGAGTGACAGGACTGATATGTACACCAGCAGGTGTGAAAGCGCAGAAAGTCTCATGATGATTCAGGAAAAAACAGAATGTAGGTTAGAAGTCCTTCTTCTGTAATGAGCATTAAAGCATCATACATTATTATAAATGCAGTTACAACAATGTCACTCTACAATCTCCCTTAATAAAAACCCTTACAACAAATCAGAGTCATTCACAGCAATTTAAAACCAGCTAATATTTAGGTATCAAACACTGGACTATTGTAAATATTTATCTTAATTTGTACCGCAATGTGTACTGTAGTAACACACACTGTTATAATAACAGGTGACAAATATACTGATTATCAGTCAATATTAGTTTGCTTTTTTAGATTTTTATTTGAAATTCATGATTTCAAAACTTTACACACCCTTTTCTATACAGTTACACTTACATCTCTAGTTTTATATAATTTATATAATATTTATATAATTTAGTTTATATAATTGCTTACCTCAGTCTGCTTCTTCTAAGCTGCTCTTGTACCGAATGTGGTTTAGCAGGAAGTTCCATTGGTTTTAAATGTGCCAAAGTTTATGAGTAAACTTTTCCGGGAAGGAAGAAGAATGTACTGTCAGTTGCACGTCTGTTTTTAATTGGTCACGACTTCAATAAAGTTAATACTATTCTAAATTTCGTTTAATGATATATTGAATTCATTTCTCATGAATATAGATTAAAAAGACAGAAATGTAAGTTTACACAGTCTAAAAATTATGCAAGTTCTACTGAATATTATCTACAGTTAAGCAGTATGGACACACGTGTACATATCAAAGCAGTATGCACTTAAAACAGTCTGTTCTTCTTATAAGCAGTTAAGCAGAGAAAAAATAGCTGTTAGAATGACATTTTAGATTAAACGATCGAATGGAAAACATAATGAGTCAGTTGTATGCAAGGAAATAGTACCTGAAACCACAAAGCATGCAAACAACAAAGGATAAAAGTAAAAGAAATTTCCATTCGGTAATTGCAGACACACTATTTTTCTCCATTTTTGTCTCTTGATGGAGTTTGGGTTCTTTGAAACTGTTGCCTTTGGTTTGCTTAAGGTTTAAAAGCCACTTGATACTCATCAATTATTGGATTGACTGCATTATACAGGGTGACAACCAAACTTGAACTGAGTTAAGCAATGGCACTACTGTCATTATGTAAGGCAGCTCAACAGCTGAATTTGTTTTATAATTGACCAATTTTCCAACTTTGACCTGCTTTGAGATAAATTGCACACATTGCCACCTTCTATAATTGTTTTTCATAATTGATTTACTTTACAACTAAATCAACATTAAGCCGAAGTGAGCTGAACAATGACACTGTCTTGTAAAAGCTGATCAACAGCATACGTTTCATCATTTATCATTGATTCAGCTTTTTTTCTTGTTTATTACTGTGAAGCTGTTAAGATGCCCATATTAAAAATGCTATACAGACAGAAAGAAGCTAGAAGAATCAAACACTGAGATAAAAAATAGCATTGATGCATTTGGCAGGCACTTTTTTTCAAAGTGACTTAGTATACTAAGTATACTGTACATTATATGTTATGCTTCTAATGAAGGTAAATGAGACAAACAGTTTTCCTTTCATTAAAGATGTGGATAGTTTAAACTTCTGCACCTGACATTTGATGCACACAGCACGTGATACTTTTATGTGGGTTTGTGTCCTTTGTAATCCTTTAAATGAAACCAAGTGAAGCTTTTACATCATTAGTCATCGGAGATATTTGTTGTCAAATGCTACACAAACTGGTTTTACTTCTTTTCTTTTCTTTTTTCTGGAGGAGACTGTAATTACGGCTTTATCTTTTGCACTGTTCTTAGCTTCTGCTCAATGCTGTTTGGCAGTCCTGTTTCATCTAAAACACACATGGACATATCAAACTTTCCATGCATCATGTATTAGCACCATATTTTGTATAAATATGCATAGTAAGCATGACATACTTGCTGTAAAACCATTTCAATGTTGCGACTATGCCTGAAAATGAGGAAAGCCTCAGGTGAAATCCAGCTACATTCTCTAAAGGGAAAAACACACAGCATCTGAAAACTAATTTGTATTTGTTGACACTAATCATACAGAAACATGATATGGGTGTTTGAGTTTTTTTATTAATTATCTATAGATGAGACTTTTACATTTCAAGATACTGTAGTTTCTGCGTTCACTGTCCATTCATATAATAATACATCATTCAGTCTTTGATGGACTCCTCTGTCGAATTTGGGGTTTGGAAACAGCTACAGCCGGAAAGAAACAATAAATTAAATTTGCTACCTATTAGATACCAACCCTATACCTACTGATTACAATAATGCAAATATAACAATTATTGCTATTCAGTGTGACAAAAATGATGCAATATTGGTGTACTCCTTAGCCTTTAACCGTCTGTCCCATAATTACACATATTCCGTCACCGTAAACTGGCTTATCAATCATCTTGTCACAACCTTCACATTTATTTTAATTCGGCCTCCTATCGTTTAGAAGAGAAATCAGATTTTTTTTTTTTTTTGGGCATAGTTATGCATTTAAAAGTTCATGGCCAAATTGATATTTATAAATATATATATACTGTACTGGACATACTGTAGAAAAAAATTAAGCCAAGTGTTGTGCCTTACAGAAATTTGTAGTTGACAGATATGCTAGACCAGCATTCAAAAATAACAGTATGCCATAACAGCTGATTTTCATAATGCTTTATAGATCAGTTGTGTCACAATATTGTAAATTTTGTAATTGTAAATGGCTTCACGATGCGATAGAAGAACCCTTTTTGCCTAAATTGTTGCATAAAGAACCTTTAACATCTGAAGAACTTTTCTGTTTCACAAAAGATTCCTTGTGGTGGAAGAAGGTTCTTCAGATTATACTGAGGTCAGAAAGAGATGGTTCTTTAAAGAACCTTAGAATGAATGGTCTTTTTGGAACCAAAAATGGTTCTTCTATGGCATCGCTCTAATAAAACCCTTTAAAGTACCTTTATTTTTAAGAGTGTATCCCACAACTAAGCGTCATGTCACCAAGGTATTTTTCTGCATTTTTATCACTTAGTCGAGTTTGGGTTCTTTGACACCATCGCCTTGGGCTTTAAAAGACACTTGATATTCATGGTTTATCAGTTTTGACAGCACTGACACATTGGATAAAAACCAAACTTGAACTGAACTGAGCTGAGTAAAGACACTAATGTGATTCTGTAACCGTGCTTTATAGCTGAATTTGTTGCATAATTGACTCATTTTGCAACATCAAACTGATTTGAGATGAATAACTGCATTGCTGCCTTCTGTGGAATTGCTGAGTTGATAAACAGCACAAGTTTTCATCATTGATTCTGCTATATTTTGTATAATGTGCTAGAAATAAAGGCATCTTGACTTACAGTCAAACAATATTATTTTTATTAAGCCACAAATTTAGATATCCATATTAAAATACTAGTGATTTTACGGACAGAAACAAGTATAGGAAGAATCATGCGTTGAGATAATATGCCTGATGCATTTGTCAGATGTACACTGCAAAGTATACTGTACATTATACTAGTGGAGTTTTTGTATCCTTATAAGTTCTGGTTCTAATGAAGGTAAATGAGATAAAACAGATTTGCTTTCATTAAAGATTTGTTAGTTTAAACTTCATCAGCTGACATTTGATACACACAACATGATTGATGGGCAGAGAAAAAGGAGGATCAGTGATGATTACTGACAGACCTCTTCTATACTTTTATACTGGTTTGTGTCTTTTTTTAATCCTTTAAATGAATCCACCTTGAAGAAAAATGGAAGCTTTTACTTCATTAGTCATCAGGGATATTTGTTGTCAGATGCTAAACCAGTTTTACTTTTTTCCTGAAGGAGAAAAAATTATGACTTTATCTTTTGCAGTTTTCTTAACTTCAGCTCGATGCTGTTTGGTAGACCGAACTTGACCAGCTCCTCTTTAATCTGAAACACAGATGGACAAACAAATCAAAGCTTCCATGCATTCTGTATTAGCACCATATTTTGTATAAATATTCGTAGTAAGCATGACATACTTGCTGTAAAACTATTTCAATGTTGCCACTCTGTGTTAGGTCTGAAAATGAGGAAAGTCTCACTTGAAATCCAACTACATTGTCTAAAAGGAAAAAAACACACACATAAACACCCAAAATGCTTATTTGTATTTGTTGACATTAATCATACTAAAACTTTATGGGGTTATATGAAATTGAACAAAACATTATAAGACTTTTACTTTTCAAGATGCTGTTTCTTGATCCACTGTCCACTCTGAAGGCCCATCGACCGGGAACATTGACATTACTGGAGTTCCTGAGGTTTGAGATGGAGCTGCCGCTGTTTGATCCAGGAATTACAAAGTACTGTGTGGAGTTTATTGTGTCATAACCAGCCTGAAAGTATGCAAAAAAAAAATATTCATATAAATAATATTTAAAGAGTTTATATTTTTTATGCAATAGTGACTAGTAACAATTTGTTCACAATACAGGAAACAAGTATTTACTTACTTGCACTGGATGATCAGTTACAGCAATGTCACCGTAATTCATCAGAATAAATGAATAATTGCTGCCTGAAATTAAAAGCACTTGAAAGGATGTTTCCTGCAAAAATAAAAAATAAAAGGAAAAATATAATCACTTTAAACTTAGCATTCACTGTTCTGATCTGCATTTATTTATTACAAAATTAAAATTTTCAATGACTGAATATTATTTTGTATGAGCATTACTGACTGAAAAACTATATTTTTACAGTTTATTATTTTACTATTATTTTCTCTGTCTTTGTGGTCTAATGTGTTAAAAGTGTTGGTAACACTTTATAATAACGTTCAGTTGTAAGTCATTTATAAGTGGTTAGTTAATGATAAAATAATGATTTTCAAAACATTCATGAATGTTTAATAAATGGTATGCTAACAATTTGTGTATGTTTTGTTAATTCATTTACAAGTAATTTACAAGTAATTAGTTAATGATGAACTAATCATTTACAAAACATGACTATGCATTCATAAATGATTAATAAGTGATATGTTAGTATTTTTAACTATGTTTTGCAGATTAAGTTATGAATAATTTACAAGTGATTAGATAATGATGAACTAATATTTACAAAACAGGATTATACGTTTACAAATGATTATTAAGTAATATGCTAACAATTTACCAATCTGTCCTAATTTATCTTAAAAAAATAGCATATTATGAAATAATCAAACAGATCCTTAGTAAGTGGTTAATATATCATTTGTCACTTAAAAATAATTAAAATATCAGTCATTTACATTTTTATCCTTCTCTGAAGATCGCATCATGAATAGTATTTACAAATCTTTCTGCATCCCCTAATCTAAAGTGTAAACAATTCATCATTTGTAAATGTTTGACTCATTATTCAAAGGTCTTTATACCGACATGATACACACACAACCTGGAACCAGAAGGTTTGTAAAACATTTACAACTGATGAGTAGTTTACACTTTAGATTAGGGGATGCAGAAAGCGTTGTAAATGTCTTATATACACCAGATCATTTTAACATGTAAGAAAGATCTACAAATGATGTGTAACACATTTACAAATGATGAATTGTTTACACTTTAGAACATTTTTTTTTTTTCATATCAACTTAAAATTTGGAATAACTTATTTAGATGTAAGGCTTCAAATTGATATTAAATTTAGGATAAAACCTGTTATGTAAAATATGTATTTTATATAAAATATAATAAAAATTGCATAGTGTATTTTCTTTACAGTAAATTTAAACTTCTGTAATTTGTTAATACTAATAATATTACTTTTTTCCGCTTCTGCAATAATCTGCTGATTGTTTTCTTAACAAAAAAGTCACCTACCTTACATCGGTATTTCAAAGTGTTCATGGATTACAACAATTTAAGTTTGGATAGTGAACTTTCAAGTCTATTTTAAAAAATGGGGGGTGACAGTTAAGGGGTTAACTAGTCTTTTTTTTTTTTACTATTTACTAAGGATCTGTTTGATTATTTTATTATATGCTATTTTTAAGATAATTACGACAGATTGGTAAATTGTTAGCATATTACTTAAAATAAAATTAACATATCATTTATTAATAATTTATAAACACAGTCATGTTTTGTAAATAATTTGTTTATCATTAACTAATTACTTTTAAATGACCTTGTAACTGACTAATAAATTAATTTACAAAACATACACAAATTGTTAGCATATCACTTATTAATCATTTGTGAATGTTTTGCAAATGATTATTTCATCATTAACTAATCACTTATAAAAGACTTACAACTGAACGTTATTATAAAGTGTTACCAAAGATTTTTGAAACTGAAATGTGGATAAAGTAAAAACAATCACATTCCAGATGAATAGGCCTATGGCACTTACTGTGTTAGTTAAGTTGAAGTAAGCGACCTTATTCCAAGTTGCAACAAAGACCCAAGAAGCGTTGAAGTTCAGATTTGGGAAATATGTGTTAATATCCTGAGTGACATTTGTGAGAACACTTCCATTAGTGTACTGCTGATATGAAACAACACCTTTCACACGGTTGTCAAGGTCAGTCCAGAGACCAGCGATTATATCTTGACTTCCATTAGAGGGAAATGAGTAGGGGGTATATGCTGATGAATCCTGGTTAAATGTGAGGTGTCCATTATTATTCACCTGAAACATGAGAAATACTGTCAAAACCACTGATACCAGATGTGTTCATAAAGCATTCACCACTCAAATGCAGACCTAGAATAAAGATGGAATCAAATTCTTACATAAATCTGCCGGTATGTGCGACCAAAGAACAGAAACGGACTCAGCAGCTGAATAACAGAGGAGCTTCCATCTTCAACAGCAGGACTTCTTGTGTCTCCTGCTGCTGAACTGAATGGGTAGAATATCTTTGGTGCTGCCAAGAGAATGAATTAAAAACATTTGTAACATTTCTGTTTACTGGTGTTTAAATTTCACATTTATACAGCTCATGTTTGAATCTAATTAGTAGCAGGACAATGTTGACCTTATTTGCACCCAACTGCTGTCTTCACTTCGTCTAACAGTGCATTTCCACTGGCATGTAGCGGTTTTAAGTTAATTCCTATGAAAGTTGAGCTTAACCCTTGTGAAGCAAAAAAGCAATTTTACCCTCCGTACAAAAAACTCACACTCAGGACCTTAAGGACAAAAATATAATACAAAAACTGAAATTTTTTAACCCAAGGCTATTTGACTATAAAATGATTAAATTTTTCTATCAGCAAAGCTTCAAATTTGACATTTTTGCCATTTTTTACTAGATTGTGCCATTTTTTCAAATTTGGCATATACATTTTTTATTTTATTTTTTTGTGGGGAGAGGGGTACCATGGCACACATCCTGTCAGGGTGTAAAACAGCACTTGCCCAAGGAAGATACAGGTGGCGCCATGACAAGGTGCTCATGACACTCGCTAACACCCTGGAGCAGGAGAGACACAAGAAACACCAACCACATGGGAGAGCAATACCATCAATCAAGTTTGTAAGAGCGGGTCAAAAGCCACCAACCACAGTAACAACAAGAACCAATCTGCTGCAAAAGGCCCAATCATGGGAAATGAAGGTAGACCTGAGGGAAAGACTGCAATTCCCCCCGGTTGTCCAGACAACCCTGAGGCCAGATGCAGTACTGTGGTCTGAAGAGGCAAAGAAGATCACCCTCATCGAACTTACAGTCCCATGGAAGAGGGTTGTGTGCAAGCGTTTGAGAGAAAGAGCGCCAAATGCCAGGACCTCTGCCATGACTACAGGGGGAAAGGTTGGCAGGCATGGCTCTTCCCAGTCAAGGTCGGCTGTAGAGGATTCCCCACCCTTTCAGTATGGAGGATGCTTACAGCCATTGGGGTGATGGGGAGGGAGAGAAAGATGACTGTTCGCAGGATGAGGGAGGCAGCAGAGAGAGCTTCTTGCTGGTTATGGAGCAGGAGGGAGGAGCTTAGCTGGAAGCCAGGGGGAGTTGATGGGCAGTGATTTGGCCACCACTGCTGACCCACCTATGTTGAGGGTGTTGCGGTTCAGGGTTGAAACACCCAATGATCGTTGAATACCGCCTGATGATATCAACTCTTCCTGGCCAAGGCTACATTCACCAAAAGGTGAATGAAGGAGAAGCATCTTTGGATGTAATTGAAATTTTAAATCTAAAAAATCTACTTCGCATTTAGTATATGGAAATGAACAACTATTTTAAATTTTTTCATAAAAAACATCTGTGGCATTATGTAAACAAACCAGCATTTAAAGGGTTACAATTCTGAAAATTAATGAATGGTTGGTATCAGTGGATAGAATAGATGTTGGTTATAAAAATCAACATCAGTGAAAGTGGAAAAAAATATTGATAAATCAAGATTTTGATGTGTGCTTCTGAGTGTTTGCTGAACTGGTGGATTACTGAGCTAAAATCACTTGTCATTGAAAAAGTCATGTTTTTTTTTTAGGGCTGTCTCTATAGACGCCAATGAAGTGTTTAGTTTGCGAACCGCTGAAGAAGAGGAAAGGCAAACATGGTGTAAACATTATTTTCAGCAGTGTGCTCTGCCCTAAAGTTGACATCTCAAATCAGAAGCGCTGTAGCATTGCCAGCAGCATTAAGCACAGATTTGATGCTGTTGGGGAAATGCACCATTACTCCTTAGTTCAATGCTGCTGATGGGCATCTGTTGTAATATTGTCTCTCTCTCCAGTGACCAGGCACTAGTGGGCGGAGTTAGTACAAGTTGGGCTATTTGTACTCAGTGTAAATCTATACTCCGTAATTACTCTCTATGTCAGAGATCCTAAAATCTGGCTTGCGAGATCCACTTTCCTGCTGAGTTTAGATCCAGATTTGAGGATCACTACTCTATATTGTCTTGCAAATGTTTTTTAAGACACAAAATGAACCAGGTAACAGTGTCTTTAACTAGATTTCATAAGTATCAAACAAAAATCAGCACCCTTTACCAATATTGGCACCCTTGGTAAATATTGTAATTCTAAAGAGCACATGACTATATTTTTGGTCCTTTTTCTTGGAAGCGACATAAATTGTGCAACGTGTGTCTCTGCTATTTTTTTTAATTCTTACAAGTACAATAGTATATAGATGAGCTCAGAGCTAATAAACATGAACTAACACCACACACAACACACCAGCATACATAAATATACTAATTTGTATACTAAACACATTACATGGGCTTTTATGAAGTTTAACCAATTACTGGCTAAAAATGGCTTAAATGACAGATTTTAGAGGGTAGAGGGTCTAGCAGACTACATTACCTGCCAAGGTTTGCTCTGATGTGACAGCAAGATTGTTGTTCCGAACTTTTGCACAAAAAAGTAATAAATATTATTATTAAACACGTATAAATATCAGTTACATATGTACAAAATGGATGTTATTTTATTTACCTTCACAGTAAGCCAATAAGAGACAGATGGTCTGACAAAATCATAGATGTCATACATTAAACAAACACATATATGGATGAATGGAAAATAGTTTTTACCTGCACAATATGCAGCATTGCAAACATTTAGTCTCACAAACTCATAAACATAATATCCTCCTGGACAGGCTTTGACTTTAATGGAATATGGGAAAGAGCAGCAATTGCTCCAGCTACCGCAGACATCTCGGTTCACCACTCCATCCTCAACTGTTGGATGTGTTCCATTCAGCCACATTGGGGCATTAGTGCCACAGCTCCTAATATTAACACATGTTTCTGACATCTGAGCACTTTGACCATTAATGAAGAGACGATACCAGCCGACCCAGTTCACATTTGCGTCACACATATTTTGGGTATATCGATAGTCTGGGGATCTCCAAGGATCATCCAGCACAGTGTATTTGTAGCAGGGGTCTGTGAAAAGTAAAAAGTCAATTATCAATTAGAAAAATAAATATTTGAAATTACTATTCATATCATACACTTGTGGCATGAGATATACCTAGAGGTGGATTTAAAAACAAAAGAGTTTTTTCCCCCCAGAATCCTCGACTCTCTCTTGATCATTTTAAATTTCAAATAAATCTGAATGACTCAAAAGTAATCTCATATCTCCATGTCCGATTGAAGGTGGGCAAAATTATAGATTTAATGAGCTGTTTTTATAGTTTTAAATTTTTAAAGTTGCAGTCCGTAATTTTTTTTGTATTAGATTCATCCAAGCTAGAGCCATGCTGGTGCACGACCCACGTAATGAAGATAATTACGCAAGTAATTATCAAACAGAGATGGCGACAAAGAGGCAAAACTTATGCAAAAACCAAACTCACGTACCTTACACGATTTTAATAAAAATATGGTGTTCACTTTTTATTAAGCGTGTTTAACTACTATTTAGTAACATTTAAATTAAAATTTATTTTAATGCACTTATTGTGTACATACACATTTTACATTGCATTTTTATAAAAAAAAACTACCTAATTACAGCTGTAAATAAATTTAATTATCTATAATATAATTTATCTATAATTACACTGTTACCTTACCTTATGACCACCCTTTAACCTAACCTAAAACTAACTGTCACGGATTGGCCAGGTTCCTCCACCACAATCACCCAGTGATCACAATCACCTGATTACTGACGACACACACCTGCACCTAATCAGCCACGCTTCAATATAAGCACACACCACGCACCACTCTTTGACCGGGCTCGTTCATACGAAGTGGACTCATTGTGACACTCTCTGCGAGATCACAAACATTCTACCTACCTGAATATACTTACCTGTATCTCTGTTCCGTTCCAGTCTGTCAAGTCTTCTGCTTCCAGTCAGCGGTGTGTGTGCCGTAAGCCAATCATCTCTGCCCTGTTCCAGTCAGCGGTGTGTGTGTCGTAAGTCTTCTGTGGTGTGGAGAACGGAGGTGAAACACAGCTCAGAAGACCTCCTGCTTTCGTTCCTGGAAAAGAAGCATACCTCAGTCAGATCATTGAATATCCTTCGTTCATTACTACAACCCTGAACTGTTATACTTACCATTTCTGCACGTCATTCTCCATCTTCTGCTCTGCTGTGAAAATAAACATTATTATCTTCACTTACCTCAGTTGTCGGTGTGCTTCCGTAACAGTAAGCCCGGACCAAACTGTACAACAGCATGAGCAACCCCGATCCATTCCAGGAACTGGTGGACTCACTTCGGAAGGTGTTGTTGAGACCATCGCCCATCATGCCATCTGCTCCACCTCCTGAAGCACCGCCAGCACCGAGCACCCCCTGACGGGGCCCTACTCTGGCCGGGCGGAGGAGTGCAACGGATTTTTGCTACAATGCTCTTTAATATTCACCATGCAACCTGCTCTATATCCCACAGATCAATCAAAGATCGCGTTCATCACATCTTTACTCACCGGATCTGCTCTTCAGTGGGCCGAAACCATTTGGCAGCAGGCCGGGCCGGCCACTCGTTCCATCCAAGCATTCGTCTCCCACTTCAAAGAGGTATTTGGCCACGCTGATGGAGAGGTATCTGCTGGTGAGCAACTCTATCATTTAACCCAAGGAACAATGTCTACTCATTAATATTCCCTTCGTTTCCACACTCTAGCCACGGCCAGTGAATGGAACGAGCGATCCTCAACCCCAACTCCGCATGCAATTGGCTGCGTTGGATGACAATATGGGACTGGAGAAGTTTATTCAACAATCGCTAAGATGCTCTGACCGTATGAAATCATATCAGTCCCATCCAGAGGCCATACCTACTGCACTCCTCCGTCCGTCAGAACCTGTTAACCCTCCAGAACCAGAACCTATGATCCTTGAGTCTGGCAAACTCACTGCTGCTGAGCGACAGAGGAGGCTGACCCGGGGTCTTTGCATGTATTGTGGAGCTAACGGGCATGTCAGGCTGACCTGCCCGCTTCGTCCAATACGAACATCGGTGAGTGTCATCCATTCAGATGTAGAAAAGATACATCCCCTCTTTACCAATGTTCAGTTAACCACCCACGCTTTCTCTGTTACAGCCAATGCTCTCATCGACTCCGGGTCAGCAGGAAACTTCATCTCGGGCACCCTCTGTCGCCAGCTACAGCTCCGTACCGAAGCCTAGTCGAACATCTACCAGATTCAACCCATAACCAGATCTATTACTGCCCGTCCACGTATTCATCGGAAATGTGAAACCATTACACTTCAAGTCGGAGTCCTACACAAAAAGGACATTCAGTTACTGGTTCTGGAGGGCGCCAATGTGGACATCATCTTAGGGCGTCCGTGGCTGGTGAAGTATGATCCCATCCTCTCTTGGGGCACCGGAGAAATTATAAAATGGGGTAAGGAATGCTCATCAAGATGTTTTCCGGAACTTCCACGACCTACCAAGAAATCTATTCCAGTCTATGTCATGTCTGTTGAAAGCCCGATCGAAAAACAATCAACTCAGATTCCTGACATCTACGCATCCTTCCAGGACATTTTCTGCCCCAAGAGAGCTTCCCAGTTACCACCTCATCGGCCATGGGACTGCGCCATTGACCTGATTCCAGATGCTCCCTTACCCAGAGGTAAGATCTACCAGTTGTCGCTTCCGGAGACTATGGCCATGGAGGAGTACATCCAGGAAGCTCTCAGCCAAGGATACATCCGTCATTCCACTTCCCCCGCAGCATCCAGCTTCTTTTTTGTGACCAAGGATGGAGGGCTGCGACCATGTATTGATTATCGGATCCTCAACCAAAGCACCATCAAGTTCAAATATCCCCTTCCTCTCGTCCCTGCGGCCCTAGAACAACTTCGTTCAGCTACCATCTTCACGAAGTTGGACCTCCGCAGCGCTTACAACCTGGTGAGAATACGTGAGGGGGATGAATGGAAGACCGCCTTCGTGACCCCTACCGGCCACTACGAGTATCTTGTTATGCCCTATGGTCTGGTCAACGCCCCCGCCGTATTTCAAAACTTCATCCACAAAGTCCTCCGGGAGTTCCTTCACCACTTCGTAATTATCTACATAGACGATATCCTCATTTACTCCCGGAGTGAGGCCGAACATCGCCACCATGTTGCGGAGGTCCTCCAGAAACTCAGGGAACACCAACTCTTCCTGAAGGCCGGGAAGTGTTCACTCCATCTCCCATCAGTCCAGTTCCTGGGTTACATTATAGACCGGCATGGGGTCCGCATGGATGAGAGGAAGGTTTCCGCAGTAGTTACCAGGCCAGAACCCACCACGATCAAAGAGCTGCAGAGATTCCTTGGATTCGCTAACTTCTATAGACCGTTCATACAAGGCTACAGTATTGTTACAACTCCTCTCACCAACCTATTTAAGGGTAAGCCGAAAACTCTCCTATGGACCCCAGAAGCCGCTGCAGCCTTCCAATCCCTCAAAACTGCCTTCACTCATGCTCCACTCCTGGCCATTCCGGACCCTGAACTCCCTTTCGTGGTGGAAGTGGACGCCTCAACCTCTGGAGTCGGAGCAGTCTTATCGCAATTTCGAGGAACACCCAAATTACTCCATCCATGTGCCTACTTCTCCCGGAAGCTCAGCCCAGCGGAGAGGAATTATGACATCGGTAATTGGGAATTGTTGGCTATCAAGCTCGCCCTGGAGGAGTGGCGTCATTGGCTGGAGGGTGCCATTTCAGGTGATCACTGACCATAAAAATCTTCAATACCTCCGTGATGCTAAACGACTCTGTCCCCGTCAAGCCAGATGGTCCACTTCACCATTACATATCGTCCTGGTTCTAAGAACATCCATGCCGATGCACTATCCAGACTCCATGACTCCCAAGAAACTACTGAGACACCCACCAACATCATACCAGAAAACATCATCATCATCAATCCCATCGAGGGGTCCGCTCCTCCAGCCGTCACCACTCCGGAACCCCGACCTCTGCCGGGCCGTCCACCTGATCATCTATTCATTCCCAGAACACAACGGGTAGATCTCATACACTCCACACATACCTCCCTGGGTACTGGACATCCTGGGGCCAACAACACTTGCTGTTATCCGAACGCTTCTGGTGGCCGGATATGGCAAGGGATGTGAGAAGGTATGTGCAAGGTTGCAAGGAGTGTGCAATGTCAAAAAGTCACCGTCATCTACCTGCAGGAAAACTCCATCCCTTGCCAATTCCTAACCGCCCCTGGTCACATCTAGGAGTTGACTTCATGACGGACCTCCCTCCATCGGATGGAAACACCTGCATCTTCGTCATCGTGGACCGGTTCTCTAAGTTCTGCAGGTTATTGCCATTAAAAGGCCTTCCCACTGCCCTGGAGACTGCCAAACTTCTCTTCAACCATGTCTTTCGTTATTACGGGATCCCAGAAGACATTGTCTCAGACAGGGGACCCCAATTCATCTCCAGGGTATGGAAATCATTCTTCAAGCTCCTAGGTGACCGTCAGCCTCTCCTCTGGCTACCACCCTCAGACCAACGGCCAGACAGAGAGGAAGATCCAGGAAGTGGGGCGGTTCCTCAGGACCTTCTGTCACGGTCACCAGAACTCCTGGAACCAGTTTCTGGGCTGGGCGGAGTACGCCCAAAATTCACTGCGGCAACCCACCACGGGCCTCACACCATTCCAGTGTATCCTTGGATTCCAACCCCGGCTGTTTCACTGGAATGGTGAACCATCTGAGGTCCCTGCAGTGGATTACTGGTTTCAGGAGAGCAAGAGTCTGGGACGAAGCTCACCATCATCTACAGAGGGCAGTTCGCAGATCCAAGACAGTCGCTGACAGGAGGAGGATGGAGCTCCTCCGGGCTCCATCGTCTCTCCGGCTCCGCCCCGGTCAGTCGTCGCCCCACCTTCGCCTCTGGACTCTACTCCTCCGGCTGAGCCTCGTCACTCCGTCCTGCCGGCTCTGTGGACCTCCTCCCTCCCGTGGGCACAGCCTCGATCCTCTGTCAGTCCGGCTCCGCTGCGTACCTCCGGACCTCCATCTCCGCCGGGGGTGCCAGAGCCTTGGGTTCCGCCTTGGTCCTCCGGATCCTCTGTGTCGCCCAGGACCATCGACTCTCCAGTTTCGCCTCGGGCTCCACCGGCTCCACCTCCGTCGGTCGGCCCCAGGCAGGAGCCAACCCTTCCTCCACCATGGCTTCTCCCTCCGTCGGCTCCGCCTCAGTCCATAGCTCCAGTACCCCCACATGGACCTGGCCCTCCATCCCTCCCCCTGTTCCGCCTCCGCTCCACCACCCTCCAGGTTGTATTAGGTGGTTAGAGCGTCTGGAAGCCGCTCCTTGGGGAGGGGCTCTGTCACGTATTTGGTCTATCCTGTCATCATGAACTCTTGCACCACACTTCATGGACTTCATTCCCCACAAGCCACTGCACTAATCACTGCATTCACCTGCTCTCACTTTACTGATTACCGCTCACAGCTGCATCTCATCACACTGACTGCATTTAAGCTTCTCACACACACAGCCACTCTGCGAAGTCTTATTGTTCCGTATGGTCTGTATTTCCGAGCGTTTCTTTCCGTGTTTGTTTTCCCGTGTGTTTGATTCCTGGACTCCCTCCCGTGTTTGATTCTTGCTGCCAGCCCCGACCTTTCTGCCTGTTTTTGACCACGATTTCTGCTTGCCCCTTTGTGTTTGTTTGTTTTGAATAAAATGCTGCAAATGGATCCGTACGTCTCTGACCCTCCTTGTGACAATTTACATACCCTCTATATGTATATTATCTGTATAAAAGTTATTAATACTAATTAAATATAAAATAAGAATATTATTGTGTGTTTTTTTTTTGGTGGTGGAGGGGTTGGGGGGGGGTGCCCTTTTTTCAGTTTCAGCACATGCCCCTCAAAAGGTCTGTGCACGGCTCTGGTGCCACCGGCATTTCAGCTGCCCAATCGCCCGCTCTACAAGTGCGAGAATGGGCATCATTGTATCTGCGCTCTTGGTCAGTTTGTGGGTTGTTGAGGGGGGTTAACAGCCACGTCTTTAATGGATAACCGCGGTCTCCTGATATGCAGTTAAATAATTACGCTCAATAAAATAAAATAAAGTAAAACTTAGCTGTTTCCGATTCACGTATCCAAATTGTTCTTCAGATGGCGCCTTTATAGCAATGTCCGTGCAGTCGATCGCTTGCGCTTACATTAGGATAACCGGTGATCGCTGCAAATTGCGCTTTGTTTGGCTGGTCAACTGCATGGTATGGAAATCTTATATACCTGCTAGACATGCGGATGATCCCGTCCCATACAGCTGGCATTGCACGGCTCAAAGACGACTGGCTTAACCCCGAGCGATCTGCCAGTTCCCTTTGGAAAGAACAATTTGCCAGGAAACCAAGCGCTATCAGCACCTGTAAGGGAACGGGTAATGCGTGGCTCCTCGCTGTCTCCAAATTTGGACCCAACTCAGCAAAGAGCTCCAAGAGGATAGCTCTTGGAAATCTGAAACAGCTTATAAGCCAGTCATCATCGTGGGCCAGAAAATCACTGTGATCCCTAAAAACGCGTTCCCTTCGGATTTGGCCATTGACAATGTCCTCCAATAAGGCCAACACTGCCATTGCCATAGACTAAGGGATGTATACATTTGCAAATGCTTTTATATGTTCTAAATCACATAATTGGTAGAAAAATATTGTCTCAATTAACCCATTTTATCAATTATTAATTAATAGCAATGTTTTCCACATGTGTTGGTGCGATACTTTGTAGTGTGCAATTTAAAATAATTGCCTCTAGGAGTCGCCAAGGGAAATAAAACAAACACACGCACAAAAAATACACGTACGCCAGACATGGAGTTGGCGTGGATCAACGCACATTCTCACGTTAATTTCATCGTTAGTAAATCCAAACGTGAGCGTGAAATCTGGCGTACGCAAAGTTTTTGTGCGTACGCAGCGTTGATACATGAGGCCCCTGGTCATTTGGTAATTCTGACGTGAATGTATACCATTAATTTAAAGTTCAATTACCTGTCAATGACTTAGTTGTTGTTGTTGTTGTTGTTACAGTTGTTGTTGTAATGCCTATTAAAGAAAAAAAAGAATAAAAGTCAGTTTTCTTTTACATTATTGCAGTATTTATTATAAATAATTTATCTATGCACATCATTTTTGTTTTAAATGAATGTTCCCTCATATTATTAATTCCTCTCACTCTTTACAGTGACATCTTTGTTCTGATGAAGTGTTTATTGGTGTGGGACAATCTGTCACTCACATGAAATCAACCAACTGCAAGCCACAACCAACCAATCAATTCCTGATGGACAAAATCAAGTCCGGCCCTACATTTTTTTTCTTGTTTGAGAAGCAGTTTCACTCAGATTATTGTCAATAGGCAAGAAAATACTATTAAAATGTCTGTTTCGTGCTGGCATTAAATTATAAAACATTTCTACAAAAAAATGTGGCAGAGGTTCTTCTTGGGTTTGTTCAATTCACACCAAAGATATGAAGCATAGCGTTAGTTCTGGCAGATCACGTTAGTCAAGCTCACATCAGCTGACGCTCAACTCATCCACGTCTACCTATACCTATACAATACCAATCATAATTCCCATTATAATGTCCTATAAGCTAATCACCCACCTCCATCCCCAACTCCTCCTCTCCTCCAGTCAGGACTTGGCATTGGATATTTATCATTTAGTCAGACCACTGAATTAAGTTATTACAATAAAATAATTGCTTAGAACATTAATGACATCTACATTAATCAATAATGTTGGTTCTGTTCTGTTTACCCTAGGGGGGTTATTTATGCTCTCCCTGCTTCTATTCATGCTAGTCTGCATGGATGGGCAGGGAGTGTTTGCCCAGAACAGAATCATACCCCCAACCTAAAATGTATGCTAATTGTAAGTTATATTTGACAATAGTTGTCCTGACAGAACTGGTTCTAATTCAAAGGTCCATAATTACCTGCCAGTGTTGTTGTCAGTGCAAATGTTGTTGTTGCCGGTCCAGATGCTGTTGTTGCAGGTGTTGTTGACAGTGCAGATGCTGATGCAGATGTTGTTGTTGTTGTTGTTGCAGGTGTTGTTGTTGGTGCAGATGTTGTTGTTGTTGTTGGTGCAGATGTTGTTGTAGCAGTTGTTGTTGTTGGTGCAGATGTTGTTGTTGCAGGTGTTGTTGTTGGTGCAGATGTTGTTGTTGTTGTTGTTGGTGCAGATGTTGTTGTAGCAGTTGTTGTTGTTGGTGCAGATGTTGTTGTTGCAGTTGTTGTTGTTGGTGCAGATGTTGTTGTTGCAGTTGTTGTTGTTGGTGCAGATGTTGTTGATGCAGATGTTGTTGTTGCAGGTGTTATAGTGGCAGGTGTTGTTGCAGATGTAATTATAGGAAATGTTGTCTGTTCAGTTGTTGTTTGTGCCCTAGCTGTTACAGACAAAGAGAGATACTTAAAGTCAAAGGAGAATTCTGACTCTGTAATTTTATTATTTTTACTAACTACACTGAAAATCAAACAGGAACACAGCCTTACTGAGTGACAAGACTGATATGAACACCAGCAGATGTTGTGAAACCAGAGACAGTCTCATGATGATGAAGTCTGAGATAAAACCAGAATGTAGGATAGAAGCCCCTCTTTTGTAATCAGAGAGCATTATTAGAGCATCACACATTATTATAAATGCAGTTACACCAATGTCATTATAGAATATTTAAAATTTACAACATATTACAATAAAAAACGGTTATAACGCCTACATGTAGGTGCTACTTGACTGGAATTTTGCTTTATTACATTGTGCCATTTTAACTTTGTAACCTTCAAAGAACAAAACTTAGTATATAGCTTATTTATTTTATTTTTATTCTAATCCATTCATCAGGTAAACTAAATTTCCAAATTGAGAATATAGTTAATGGAGATAACATTGAAGAGGAAGATGTTGCTTACCTCAGGTTCTCTAAGCTGCTCTTGTGCTAAATGTGGTTTAGCAGGAAGTTTCACTGGTTTTAAATGTGTCCCATGTCTGCTTTTATGAGGAAACATCTGCTGGAATGAAGAAAAACATGCTGTCAGTTTTACGACTTTTTTTTTTTTTTTTTTTTTTGAGGTCACAGCTTTAGTGGAGTTAATACAATTCTAAATTTTATATAATGACATGTTCATTTAATTTCTCATAAATACTTATATTTTCTTTTCTTCCATCACACTGTTTTGCTGTAACTGATGAAATTTTTCAGAAATGTACAGTACAGACCAAAAGTTGTGACACACCTTCTGATTCATTTGAATGAGAAGGTGTGTCCAAACTTTGGTCTGTACTGTAGGTTTTCATGGTCTGAAAATGATGTTCAATGAGTGAATATTGTATAAAGTTTAAACAAAGACAGTACACATGTTAAATTATTAGTTAAATGTGACAATGTTTATGACAGAATGTCTGTTTCCAGTCTAACAAACTATTTTATTGTTTTAATTTAAATAATTAAATAATTCTGTTATATATAATTTAAAAATTAATATT
>NC_133382.1:37237235-37261274 GCF_049309525.1 Garra rufa
ATTCTGCATTCTGTGTGTATATGTGCTTATCTGTTTTGTGTTTAGTCAGAGTTGGTTGATGAGGCATATTTGCAGTTGTGTTTGTGTGATTTGGCAGCTTACTTTCAAAGCGGTTTTGCTGCTCTGCCGCCTACCCAGAATTCCCTGGCTCTGATCATGTTATAAAGGTCTGGGTTTCCCTGGAGACACGAGCGCCACTGCTCTATCTGTCTGTATCTCTGTCTCCTTCAGAAATTCCCCGCGGTGCTAACAACCCTTATTAAAGCGGGACTCCTCTCTGTCTCTCGCTCTGCTGTAATGTCACGACTGTTGAACTGCAGGAGGATCCAGTCATTAATGAAAATTGAGAGCTTTATTTTAACACCGACTTTCAAAAACAACCCTTGGCCCACCAAATACGTTTCTTTTTATTTTTTACCCACTGTGTTCGGCGCACAAGAGAAATATTAGGGAAGTAAATTAATATCAGCATATGAAGTATATTCGTCTATCATTGTCTCTGAGAGAATGTGCACGTCAGATGCTGAAAGCGCTGTTTTTACTTTCGCTTTAACATATTGCGCAGTTTTCACTTACTCGTGTGATATCCATTGGCTCACCTTCATGGTTTAAAACATAAATATGCATAAAATACAGTATAAAAAAATATATTTACAATATTTTGCCAAGTAACCCCAACATAATGCGTTTTCCATCAACGTTTTTCACTCACCGAAAGCTACATCTGTCTGTACGCAATGCACCTCTCATCACCGCACGGGAGATTGCACCCAAACGCTAACCCTGGTGTGCTTGATATAAATTTATTTATTGGAAATTGGCGTTTGGCATTTCTTTTATTTAATTATGTCAAAAGACGGTCCGCATCTGGACCGCGGTCCGCCAGTTGACGAGCCCGGATATAGGTTTAAATTGTGAGCTTCCCTGAAATGATCATCACAGATATGCATGTTTATTTATTTTTTTTTCCATGCATTATCACACAGCCTATCAACACAGTGCTGGATAAACTGCATGTCATTAACACAGCGTAAACTCGCCAGATCCTCGTGCTGCGTTACCAGCTGAAGTGATTTTCTCAGTGCAAAAGATGCAGGCTAACATGAATGAAGTGGAGCGAACAAAAGCACCTGACTTCTATGAATAACAGCTCTGGCTCTGTGAGAGAGCAGCACATTCACACAGATTAGCAGAGACCTGGCCAAACGGCACAAAGCGAACTTAATCAACAGCTGAAACCTGCAGCAGGATTGTCCTGCCTTTTCACCGCTGTTTACATGACTGCAGCGTTAGCCAGTTTTGACAAAACATCAATAGCAACGTGTGAAAAATGTACAAATAGGCACAGCTTTAAACATCTCTATTAATATGATAAAATGTACAAAAAAGTGGTGGTGTAAAGAAAAAAAGAATGGGTTTAAGCAGACCATTTTGACCTAGAGAATTTTCTTTTTTTAAATAAAAAAATAAAATAAATAAATAAATAAAATACTTATTTTAGTTGAAATGTTTAACAAATAAAGTCTAAATATTTCAAAAATAAAGTTGAAATCACGAGAATAAAGTTTAAATGTTTTGAGAACAAAGTTGAAATGTTCTGAGAATAAAGTCTAGTTTATGAGAATAAAGTTGAAAATGTTTCGAGAAGAAAGTCTAAATGTTTGAGAATAAAGTTAAAATTTCGAGAACAAAGTTGAAATTATGAGAATAAAGTCAAAATGATTAGAAAAAAAGGCGAAATGATTCAAGAATAAAGTCAAAATGTTTTGAGAATAAAGTTAATATTTCGAGCATAAAGTTGAAATTACGAGAACAAAGTCAAAATGTTTAGAGAATATGGTCAAAATGTTTTTTTTTTAGGAATAAAGTCGAAATGTTTAGAGAATTAAGTTGCAATATTTCATGAATAAAGTCAAAATGATTTAAAAAATAAAGTTGAAATTACGAGAATCAAGTTGAAATGTTTTGAGTACAAAGTCTAAATGTTTTGAGAATAAAGTCGTAATGTTTCAAGATTAAATTCGAAATTACGATAATTAAATCATAGCAATTAAAGTTTAATATCTTTATTCTCGAAACAAAGTCAGGATTTTCTTTTTTCCTGAAATTAAAATAAAATAAAAATCTAAATAATTAATGAAATAAAATATTTATTTTAATTGTTATCATCAGAAATGTTTATATCCATTACATAGTTTTCCAGCCCTTTAAAATAGGCGAAAAAGTCTCATATCTATTAATATGATCAAATGTATATATATATATATATAATATATATATATATATATATATATATATATATATATATATATATATATATATAAAAAAAACACACAAAAAAGTGGTATTAAGAGGAGAAAATTTGTTTAACCAGGACATTTTGACCCAGACAGGATTTTCTTTTTCCTGAAAATAATAATAATAATAATAATAATAATAATAATAACAGCAATAATAAAATAAAATACAATAAAATCTGCTCCAGGTTGTTGTTTACCATAGCCACGTGCCTGTATTACCTTGAGGGCAGGGCGTATTAATCAGCACATCACCAAAAAAGTGGCTTTGAGTTCCTTAAGTGTTTAAGCAGATGGCATCAATGTATATGAAAAAGAAGGTGGATTTTATAGCAGTTTCTACGTCTATATACTAAAGACAGAGCTTTTCTGAACTGCGTTTCGTTGTCTTTACGTCTTTAAAACGCATCTGAAGTAAGACAAAGCAAGAGACGTATTTCATTCTCTGACAGGATGACAGCTGCTGTAACTCATCTCATGCAAATGTCCTGACCTGACATAAATATGTGAGAAAAAAATAAAACGTTATAAAAAGCTCCAGTCAAAAACAACAAGATTGATACATGCAAGAAATGGCATCAAACAGCCTTCATCATGTCAGAAATACATTCAGGTTGTTTTACAAAACGGTCTCTCTTTAATGTGTAAATAATGACTTTTATTGTGTCATCACAAGCATTTTTTTAAACCGAATATGAAAAATGCCTTTTGTATTTTTCTCCAACTTCTGTTGCTGTGTGTTTATTTAAGTATCAATGAGATAGTATTTTAGTTTAGTAAAGTTTATTAGGTTTGTGTAATACTATTTTGACATTTTTATTAATATTATTATTATATTTAATAATGTTTTAAATTTTTATGTTCCATTTTAATTAGAATTTTAGTTATTTAATGTTTTAGTTAAAATCTTTTATTTAAATTTATTTTAGTACATCAAGTTAAATTACTATACTAAATTAAAATAAGAAATGTTGCAAATAGCTGAAATGTAGGTATGTGTGTATACACACACACACACACACACACATATATATATATATACACACACACACACACACACACACACACACACACACACACACACACACACACACACACATATATATACACACACACAAACACACACACAACACACACACACACACACACACACACACACACACACACACACACACACACACACACACACACACACACACACACACATATATACACACACACAAACACACACACAAACACACACACACACACACACACACACACACACACACACACACACACACACACACACACACACACACACACACACACACACACACACACACACACACACACACACACACACACACACACACACTACATTTTATCTCAGTTATTTTTTATTTTATTTGAAGTAATGTTTTTTAACGCCTTTCATTTTAGCTGTAGTTTTAACTATATTAAACCTGCTGCATTAACAAACATACTAAACACCTTTACAGATAGAAAAATTAGGTATTTTCGTTTTTTTTTGTTATAAAAATACAGAAAAAAATGCTAGTAGACTATTATGTCTTTATTGTATATTAATATATTTGAAATGTATTTAAAAATAAGTATATACAACCAAAAACATAAAATACAAAAGAAAAGAAAAATAGCATCCCAAGGTTAAGCATCAATAATGTATTATGAATTAACATGAATTAACAATAAATAAATGCACATTTATAAATTACTATTAACACTAACTTAACCTAGATACATATATATAAATATAATTAGATAAAATACAACAAATAGCTGTTGTTTCTCTTTAGTTTGTGATAGCTAATGCAATAATGTTTATTCATTTAGCTTGACATGGCAAACACAATATACTTGTTATTGTACAATATTAAAAATCTTCCAGGGTGATCTTTTTGAATGTAAAAGGCACCGGTTTTAATTACATATTTTTAATTTGTAGCTGACAGCTACTCAAACAACTGATAACAAGTGTTAAAACCTTTTTTTTTTTTTATCTCTCTCAAGATGAGATAACCATGAATCTCAATACATCCATGACACACAACAAGCTGCAGAATAATGCTTATCCAGCAAACACGCACAAATCAGCAGAGGTATTGAATCTACAGCAGCTTTTCTGTGGCGGACAGAGTTTGACAGGTTTGTTTTCCATCCTACTGACACACTGGTCCAAACTATATAGAGTTACATCAATACCTCACATCTGTTCGGCTCACAGAAAAGCTCATCAGCGGCCGTCTTTCATCTGCCTGAAAACACATCAACAGACAAGCCTCTCTGTGTCGTTACATTTCTGTCCACGTCCCTGAAGACAACGAGTCCTTCAATAACCATTACGCAACAGAAGCCTTTATGTGCCGAGAGTAACTACATACGACACGCGGCCGGATCAGACAAAGAGGCTGAACACTCGGACAGCTGGTCAGAGTGATGACTATTCATCACACACGCGACAGAGAACAAGCCAAAGTCAAACCGGAGAGGCAGAAAACTACTCCCTTGTCAAATCTGTTCCAACACGTTTTAACCAATGCATTTCCATGACTGCCATTTGTGATTATCAAAAACATTTATATCCATTACAGAGTTTTCCAGCCCTTTAGAAGAGGCAAAAAAGGCTAAAACATTTTAATATGATCAAATAAAAAAAAGTGGTGTTTGAAAGAGAACATTTGTTTAACCTGGTCATTTTGATTTTCTTTTTCCTGAAACATAATTGTGCATAATTTTTCGCTTTTCATGATTTCTTTGCTTTGTTAGGGGCTGTTCCCACAAAACGTGTCTTTGGATCTAAAAACGTGAGACGCAGTGCTCAGAAATGGTTTTTAAAAAGTACAGCGTAGAAAGCGAGGGTCTTGAGAGACACTTTTGTATAACGGCATTTCAGTGGCACATTTTAAAATTTTTTTTACAATTACGAGATTAAAGTCGTAATATATTGAAAATAAAGTCGAAATATTTTGAGAATAAAGTCAAAATTATGAGAATAAAGTCAAAATATTTCTAGAATTAAGTAAAAAATTTTCTAGGAATAAAGTCTAATTGTTTTGTGAATAAAGTTGAACTGTTTCAAACAAAGTCAAAAATTTTTTTTTCGAAAATAAAGTCGAAATTATGAGAATAAAGCTGAAATGGATTAAAAAATAAAGTCAAAAAGTTTCACGAATAACATCGAAATGTTTCAAAAATAAAGTTAAAATTACGAGAATAAAGTTGAAATGTTTTGAGAATAGTCTAAATGTTTCGTGAATAACGTCAAAATTAAGAGAATAAAGTTGAAATGTTTTGAGAATAAAGTCGAAATGTTTCAAGAATAAAGTTGAAATGTTTCGAGAATAAAGTCGAAATGTTTTGAGAATAAAGTCGAAATGTTTTGAGAATAAAGTTGAAATGTTTCAAGAATAAAGTCGAAATGTTTTGAGAATAAAGTCGAACTTAAGAGAATAAAGTTGAAATGTTTCGAGAATAAAGTCAAAATGTTTTGAGAATAAAGTCGAAATTAAGAGAATAAAGTTGAAATGTTTCGAGAATAAAGTCGAAATGTTTTGAGAATAAAGTTGAAATGTTTTGAGAATAAAGTCGAAATTAAGAGAATAAAGTTGAAATGTTTTGAAAATAAAGTTGAAATGTTTTGAGAATAAAGTCGAAATTAAGAGAATAAAGTTGAAATGTTTTGAAAATAAAGTTGAAATGTTTCGAGAATAAAGTCGAAATGTTTTGAGAATAAAGTCAAAATGTTTTGAGAATAAAGTTGAAATGTTTTGAGAATAAAGTCGAAATTAAGAGAATACAGTCGAAATGTTTTAGGAATAAAGTCGAAATGTTTTGAGAATAAGGTTGAAATGTTTTGAAAATAAAGTCGAAATGCTTCGAGAATAAAGTCGAAATGTTTTGAGAATAAAGTTGAAATTAAGAGAATACAGTCGAAATGTTTCGAGAATAAAGTCGAAATGTTTCGAGAATAAAGTCGAAATGTTTCGAGAATAAAGTCGAAATGTTTCGAGAATAAAGTCGAAATGTTTCGAGAATAAAGTCGAAATGTTTTGAGAATAAAGTTGAAATTAAGAGAATACAGTCGAAATGTTTTGAGAATAAAGTCGAAATGTTTCGAGAATAAAGTGGAAATGTTTTGAGAATAAAGTTGAAATTAAGAGAATACAGTCGAAATGTTTTGAGAATAAAGTCGAAATGTTTTGAGAATAAAGTTGAAATTAAGAGAATACAGTCGAAATGTTTTGAGAATAAAGTCGAAATGTTTTGAGAATAAAGTTGAAATTAAGAGAATACAGTCGAAATGTTTTAAGAATAAAGTCGAAATGTTTTGAGAATAAAGTCGAAATGTTTTGAGAATAAAGTTGAAATTAAGAGAATACAGTCGAAATGTTTTGAGAATAAAGTCGAAATGTTTTGAGAATAAAGTTGAAATTAAGAGAATACAGTCGAAATGTTTTAAGAATAAAGTCGAAATGTTTTGAGAATAAAGTTGAAATGTTTTGAAAATACAGTCGAAATGTTTCGAGAATAAAGTCGAAATGTTTTGAAAATAAAGTCGAAATGTTTCGAGAATAAAGTCGAAATGTTTTAAGAATAAAGTCGAAATGTTTTGAAAATAAAGTCGAAATTAAGAGAATAAAGTTGAAATGTTTTGAAAATAAAGTTGAAATGTTTTGAGAATAAAGTTGAAATGTTTTGAGAATAAAGTTGAAATTAAGAGAATACAGTCGAAATGTTTTGAGAAAAAGGTTGAAATGTTTTGAGAATAAAGTCGAAATGTTTTGAGAATAAAGTCGAAATGTTTTGAGAATAAAGTCGAAATGTTTTGAGAATAAAGTCGAAATGTTTTGAGAATAAAGTTTAAATGTTTTAAGAATAAAGTCGAAATGTTTCGAGAATAAAGTCGAAATTAAGAGAATAAAGTTGAAATGTTTTGAAAATAAAGTTGAAATGTTAACAGAATAAAGTCAAATTGTTTCAAGAATAAAGTTGAAACTGCGAGAATAAAGTTGAAATTTCAAGAAAAAAATAACTAAATTACGAGAATTAAATCATAGCAATTGAAGTTATAATATTTTGACTTTATTCTCAGAGCAACAGTTATCAGAGTTGCTAGGTTTTCTTAACAAAACCTGCCCACTTGCTACTAAAAACTAGCCCCGTTTATAAAAAAAAAAAAAAAAAAAAAAAAAAAAAAATTCATGTTTTTTCACACTCCATAGGCTAAATATGCTATTGGGGCTGCTTCAACCTGCGGACACAAAAAACATCCAGTGGCAACAGTTTTAAAGTAGTGCAATTCTGCGGGAAAACCACAAACATGGCAACACTGGTGGTCATTCATGTAAAAATACAGGTCAAAAATTGCTTGTAAATCTTTCATTATGTTTTATTTCTTACAAAATATTGGATACAATCTCTTTATCAACTCGATTTTTTTCCATTTGCACAGGCTTTGTATTTATTTTTGGGACTGACCATAGGATCATAGGCCTCACTGATTTCTGTTTTAAAACGAATATTGCCAGAATTATCCACAAATAATGCTTTTTGACTCAGAAACTGTGGTGTATAGTCTCATTTTAGCAAGGCAAAAAAGCTGTGCTGATGAAAGAAAACAAGTTGATAAAAAAGATCACATCTTTGATAATATAGCATACCGAGAGAAAAGGCCACTCATTTTTGGCCTGGAATGCTTAAGGATTTTCAGCACAGCTGAAGAGTTAATTCTTAAAAAAAAAAAGAATCAAAGAGCCATCAGCGAGCAACTGGTTCTTATGTTGTATGACACACAGCAGATGTTGTTTACAGAGAGATAAAACTTATTTGTCTTTGGCATAGGATGCATTTCTCACTAAACGGCTTTAAATTAAGCTTCATCAGCGTTAAGATCATCTTTTGTAGATCTCTATCTTGCACACATACACAATCTCATGGGCAAGACAGCAGGGGGATCAATGCTTTGAGTACAGAGAGATAAAAGCCTTCAGATTTGATGATAAAGTCAGTTTGCAGCACCAGCCACGTGCTGCTTCACCCAACATGTGGATGTACAACAGTGAATCCCCAGGAGACTTTGCTTTAAATAAAACCTCACGCTGGATATTTATACTGCATGACAGATGCTTTAAGATCTTCTGAAGGACTGTGATCTCACATCGTGCATGCTGGTTATGAAAACGTAAGTTATATACAGAGTTTTACTTTTTGAATCATTTCTTTGAGTAAGGACAGCTTGAATCGATTTGCAAAAATGCATTATATTTACCAAAGACAACGGCACAGAAATCAAAAATGATTCCACTTATGAGCAAGCTGTTGGAAAACTTATTCTTTGAAAAAAAAAAAAAAAGTATTTAAAATAGTTTAACTTTATAACACCAGCAAAATCATGACAAATACCTCATGAATATTCAATTTATCACCCAGTACTTTTGTATAAACAGGCATGATTACACCCTTACCTGCCAGGCAATCAGATCCTTTAGTTTTTCAATCTTCTCCTGGTCATTTGAATGTTCCTGGATGTATTTCTCAGTGAAAAAAGCCTATAGATGATAAAACAACAAATATAAGTTTTAAAGATTTGCCTTTAAAAGTAATACTTTTATTCAGCAAGGATGCATTAAATTGATTAAAAGTGACAGTAAAGACATTTATAATGTCAAAAAATATTTATATTTTGTTCTATTCTTTTTTTTTAACTTTCTTGTTGATGAACAGTGATTGAAAGAATCCTGAAAGAAAGGACCAATATATTGCACCAAGCACCAAGATATTGAGCAGCACGACTGTTTCCAAAATGAATAATTATCAGAATTTTGTCTTGAGGAGCAAATCATCACATTAGAATGATTTCTGAAAGATCATGTAACACTAAAGACGAGTGATGCTGAAAATTCAGCTTTGCATCACAGAAATAAATTAAATTTATAAAGATATTCAAATAGAAAACAGCTATTTTGAGTTGCAAAAATATTTTACAGGGTTGCCAGGTTTTCTCAACAAAACCTATTTACTTGCTACTCAAAACTAGCCCTGTTTTAAGTAAAAAATACATGTTTTTCCGCACTCTAGGGGCTAAATAGCACATTATTGAGGCTATTTTCAACCCATGGACACAAAAAACATCCGGTGGCAACAGTTTTAATGTAGTCAAATTCTGCAGGAAAACCACAAACTTGGCAACACTGGTGGTCATACACATCTGTCTAGTGTGCGTTTACACAGAAAAACATCAGAAGTAGTGCATTACAATGGAAAAAAGCATTCTGTGTGAACGGCCTCTTACACTTCTTATATCTTAGGTCAAAAATTGCTTACTGCCAACAAAAAAATTGCTTGTAAATCTCTCATTATGTTTTATTTCGTATAAAATATTAAATTCAATCTTTTTACCAACTTGATTTCTTTCCATTTGCACAGGTTTTGTATATATTTTTGGGACTGACTGATTATATGCCAAAATGTTAGTGTTTTTGATTACACAAATGCAGCTTTGATGAGTATAAAGGATGGCTTTTATTATCTCGAATGGTTAATGTAGTTTATACAATCTACTTATGTTGCTTCACTGTGTTTATCTTTGTGCCGTGACACAATTTAGCAATAATTACCAGAATAATCTCATACCTTCTCATAATTAGCAAAGCCACCCATGACAGCTGGGTCCACGATGCCGTTGAGAAGCATAGAGAGGGGGTTGATGGGAAGGCTAGAGTCGTTTAAGTGGCGTTGGACCATGTTGTTGATTTTCTCATTGGTCAGTTGCATTGTCTCCATAGCATTTTCCAGCGGACTGATTTCCTCCTGCATACAGAAGACAAAAACATTTATATACCAAAAGTTGATTTCATAAAAAGTAAACAAGCTGAATAAATTTACACATATTTATTAGGCAAAGCGGCACACGATGGCTCTTACTTTAACCAGCTGTCTAACACATTGCTGTTACGCAACAACCAAAGTTGCAATCCAACAAATAAACTCTGCTAATGAGCAGCAAAACAACAAGAGCAGGTTTTCAAGTCAAATAATGTGGTATATTCAACACTGAACCGTTTACTGATGTACTAATGAATGGGTTAACATGTTCTTGTCGACTATCTGGCTCTTGTAATGCATCTGTGACAGGATCTGAAATCAATGTGAGAGACAGGCGCTCTGATGTGTCTATCTCGGGAAACTCGTGCCAGGGAGGCTAATGAGAACGAAAACACACGTGAAGCGCCAGAGAAAACAATCGCATCGGAGCGTGCGCCGAGACGGTGAGAAGGAGAGCTAAAAAGAGACGGTGCAAATTAGAACGGATAAACACCAGGGCATGCAGTCTGGGTATCACATGATGCTAGAGCCTCTCGACAGTCAAATTTCTGCATGCGGCGTGCCAGCACACGTAACCACGATTCCCTCGGTGCAGGATGGATTCAGGACGACACGATCAGAATAGCATGATGGAAATAGAGAGTTAGACAGGTCACGTCTACTATAATGGAGTGTGATGAGAGTGAGACAGGTTTATTTTTATTTTGCTTTTAAAAGACACTTCATTTTCAGTAATACTAGGGATGCACCAAAATGAAAATTCTTGGCCGAAGCCAAACTAAATTAAACACTGGGCCAAAGACGATCACCAAACGTACTTTTGTGTGTGTGTGTGTGTGTGTGTTTTCACCATTGCATGAATAGCCAAAACGTGCTTTTTACAGTTTTGTCTTAAAAAAAAAAAATCAATTACAAAATAACAATTTAAAATAAAATATGTACTTATTCCAGTAGACATTATAGCCAACAAAGCATAACAGTTTAACTTTCAATTAATAAGTTAGTAAAATAATATTCTTTGGCCATTTTTAAGACCCCCTTTTTGATATAGGCATGTGTTTTTAAAAGTGCTAATAAATGCAGCCTTGCTGAGCAAAGGAGAATGTTATAATAAATGTATTAACAGAGCTGTTGTAATGATTGTTATCATTATTTTTGTCTTACTTTTCTATTTTATTTTACAGAACAACAGTAAAATTAAATGCTAACATTTATGAATGTTTTTTTTATTTTTTTTTATTTTGGCGGAAACCCACAAGACCTCAGTACTACTTTTTGCTGAGAGCAGCAGATTTATGAATGATTCGCATTACGCTGTTTAAGCACAGATTTTTCTTGTGCTTTGGACTTTAAACTCTGGCTAACGAGCTTGTGCTTAATGATTGTCTCATAACATTATGGAGAAGTTGGTGCTACAACATGGACATTTTGGAGCTTCTTTAGCCTTCAATAAATGCCCATGGGTCATATGGTGAGAGTAAGACAGGCTAAGTCTACTTATATTGTAGAAGACGGTGAGACAGGTCAAATCTACTGTATCAGAGTTTATTCGAGGTAAAGTGAGACAGGTGAAGGCTGCTCAATTTTTTTTCTTCAAACCATCAAAAAAAAAAAAAAACACAAGAATTTATGATATAATGAACCATTGCGGATTTTAAAGCTGTAGTACTCACCGCTGAGACAGACAACACTTCAAACCAGCGCAGGATGCCAGGCAGCTTATAGGCGGTTACATAAGTTGTTCTTTCAATCCACATGTTCTTTTGGAAGAATGGGAAAAATTGAGCAAAACATTAAGTGAACAGTTAGCAGAATGAAAGCTTTTAGCAAAGGGCCACATTTCAGGTAAAGAGTGGCCACAATTTATTCCTGCATGCTTTTTTCTACAATTTAAGCCTCCATTTAGTGGATTTTAATGGATGTTTACCAATAGCAGATGTAAGCGGAGGCTGTGGAGGTGGGACAGACTTTATATTTTAGTATAATGGTGCCGTGTTCTCAGGTTTGACATCTCGCTGTAATAACTCAGTGTGAAGCCATCTTAAAAGGTTTTTAGACAAACGGCCATTAGAAAAACAGTTCTGAGTTCTTCTAAATGCGAAACTGCAGAGCACTTTACACATGCACTGAGTGAAATAACAAAAGGAGAAATGCTTTAGTCATTGAAAAGCGAAAGGAAACTCACAGCGAACTCATTGTCTGGATCTTTCTCTCCTTTCCGGACCGGCCTCGAATACTGGAATTTCTGGACTTCGTTTACGGTGTAAAAGCTGAAAAACAAAAAGTGAATGATTCTCAGGGCGTTTAGTGGTTCTGAGAGGGTTGCATTGGGTCAAGAGGCTGGAGATGCATGTGCTTGCTGCTAAAAGCAGTACACAGTGAATAAGAAACAAGTTGTGCGTCATCAAGGACGTTCTTGAAAAGAGGAAATATAAACATTGGACATTGTGTGAAACATTGTGTACATTTTTCAATTTTGTGTCTTTGTAAAGCTTTGTAGATTTCCTGCATTTAAAGACTGACTGTAACCCGACTACACAGCTTTATAGTGCTGCCTGAGAAAGTGCGTATCATTGATTAGACAAACTTACTGAACAAATATGCCTGCCACTGAATGAAACATTGCACTTTGTTTGAAAGACGCTGAGTGAGAGATGAGCGAGTGTGAATGACTGACAACTATACACAATTAACATGACACCAGTTGTGCGTAGCCAGTTTGAAATGCAGTGCTTTGTACACATTGAACAAAACGGATCAGTAGTTTTCCCAGTAGTGCATGTGAAACTCATGCTTAATTTATTTTTGCCAATTTAACGTTTGACAAAACGAAGAAAAATAGATATGCTTTGTTGTCATTTCTGGAGAAAAAGCTTCAAATTACTATCTTTTAAATCCCTCTGTAGATCTGCAGACATTTGAATTATAATACAAGATAATAAAGCTAATTTCAGCGGTGCTTCTGTTGAGAAAATGATTCAATGGAGCAGCTTATAGACTATTTCTGATTTCTGAATGCACAACTGCATAACAACAATACTTAAATTCACGTACTGTTCAACACCTACATAAAGAATCACTGAATGAATCAGTAAAAAAAAAATAAAGGAACAGTGACTCAAGAATAAAAAATCAGTCATTTACTCACTCTCATGTCATTCTTCTGTGGAACATAAAGGGAGGTGTTTTGAGGGTGTTTTTATTTAATGGAAGCCAAAACTGGTTGTTTACTAAATTTCTTAATCTTCTGTGATTTCACAAAGAAAGTTTTAGGGTGAACTATCCCTTTAACAGCCCATCTAGAATGTATAATGTCATGCATTTTAAATAAACTTTACTTGGTTGCTTTACATATTAGTCTCTTTTTGTCAGTTCTTGGTCTGAACAAGCTTTAATAGATCAGAACTATAGCTTTTTAGTCAAAGATTTGGCTATGTGAAACTTTTGAGTTAATAAAATGTCTGTTTTGCTAATGAAAAGCCAAAGAAAGAAAGGGATTAAGGTGAACATTGAAACTATTTGACCTTCTCAGTGCACAAATTCACTAAAATCCAATTCTGAATATTCCAGTTGCAGCCAGGTTTGTGCAACACACCTAAATTAGCATGCCTAGAATCGTGCCTCTGGACTGGGCAATGAACAAATTTAAATCGGATTGAAAACGACACAGATAACCAATTACAATATTTACAAATGTATTAGCTGCAGGGGAGAGAGATCCAGCCCGGGGCACGAGAGGAGAGACGCACAAATAAACCTCAACTGTGACATGGGAGATCAGGCCAACATTCAATCACTGAAGTTACCCACCCCTTAAGCTCCTCTATTCGTTCACGCTCTAGTAAGCTCATAGAAATCACATCCTGTCATGTGACCTTTGGCTCTGATGCTTATTTACTCAGGATTGTGGGTAAATAGTGAGTTTTAATTGCTTTTCATGCTCACTGGCGGCTCTGATTGGCTGCGGTAAGCCGCCTCTGACGCTTTATCAAGATCGGTGATAACGGTGCTGTTTACCCCGTGGCACTGAATTTAGCCTGAAACAGAATTATGCTTCCGCTGCAGGTGCGTGTGTGTGTGCGTGTGATTTATTAAAGCACAGAGGAGTGTAGTAAGGTCAAAAACTGTTTGCTCACTGCACATTTCCATTTTAATCAGCTGGGTGAGTCGCTCTGAAACACACAAATCCCAGAGACCTGCCCGCCGGTTTACTGACCCATCACATGCAAACACACACAAACACACACATGTGCACACACACACACAGGTCAGCAGACAGGCAGACAGGTGGAAAAAAATAGAACAAATAATGTTACAAATAGACAGATTAGAACAAAATACAGACAGATAGATTAAACAGAACAACTGAATGATCGATAGATAGACAGAGAGATAGAACAACAGGCAGACAACCAAACAGAAGAGACAGAACAAAGACAGAACAACAGAATAATCGATAGAAGGATAATTAGAACGACTGATAAAACCACAGACAGACAGACAGATAGATAGATAGATGGACAGAGGTAGATGGATGGATAAACGATGGATGGATAAACGACGGATGGACGGACAGATAGGTAGATGTATGGAGAAACGGACAGACAGATAGATGGATGTATGGATGGACTGACAGATGGATGGATGAATGGACAGATAGATAGATGGACAGACAGGTGGACGGACAGTCGGAGAGACATACAGATGGACAGACAGATGATAGGTCAACGATAGATGGACAGACAGATGGATGGACGGCTGAGGGATAGACAGATATATGCATGGATGGATAGATGGATGATGGACGGACGGACGGACAGACGGACGGACAGACAGATAGACCAGACAGATAGACGGACAGACAGATGGACGGAGAGATAGATGGATGGATAGACGGACGGATGGACGGACGGACAGACAGATAAGTAATTGGAACGGATGGACAGATAGACAAGGCAGACAGGCGGACAGACAGATGGACGGAGAGATAGATGAATGGATAGACGAAGGATGGATGGACGATAGACAGATGGATGGATGGACAGACGGACAGACAGATGGATGGACGGACAGATGGATGGATGGACAGACAGATGGACAGACAGATGGACAGACAGGCGAACGGATAGACAGAGAGACATACGGATGGACAGACAGATGGATGGATAGGTTGATGATAGATGGACAGACAGATGGATGGATGGATAGGTTGATGATAGATGGACAGACAGATGGATGGATGGACAGAGGGATGGATGACAGACAGATAGACCGGACAAATGGATGGAGAGATGGATGGATAAACGGACGGACGGATGGACAGACATACAGATGGACTAATGGATGGATGGATGGATGACAGACGGATGAACAGATAGGTAGATGAATGGATGGATGATGGACGAATGAACAGAGGTAGATGGACAGATGGACGGATGGGTAGAGGGATAGATAGACAGAGACAGATGGATAGATGGACAGGTCAATAATAGATATACAGACAGATGGAGAGAGAGATGGGCAGATAGATACACTGACAGATGGATGACAGACAGACGGACAGGCAGACAGAAAAACAAACAGACAGACAGACATACAGATGGACAGACAGATTGATGGATGGGCAGACGAATAGAAGAACAGATAGATGAATGGATAGATGGGCAGATGGATAGACAAACAGATAGATGAATAGATGGATGAACAGACAGAGGGATAGACTAATAGATATATAGTTGGATGGATGGCAGACAGACAAGCAGACAGACGGATGGACAGACAGATGGATGGTTGGACGGACAGACAGATGGATTGCCGGGCAGCAGGATAGACAGAAAGATGGATAGATGAACAGGAAAACAGATGGATGTATAGACAAATGGATGGACAGATAGACAGACAGATGGACAGAGTCCCTTACCTCACGATCTGCTCTGATACAGGTTTGTTCTGGAACTTTGGTGGCAGTTCTAGGATGGGCTTCACTGTGAAACACTGAATGTCTGTAGGAACCAAACTAAGAAACAATAACAGTGACAATTTAGAGATCTGAAGTCAAAACACATTTGTTTTGTTATCAGCTGAAGGATACACTGTCCAGAGGAGCCCCTGATGTCCTCGCTGGGAGGAGTTGTGGTCTTCATCTTCTCAGCGTTGGGGAACTGAGTGAGCAGTCTGGCCTCAAAGTCCTCCCGCCTCTCATACTCCTTCCCCCGATAGATGAACATCTTGTTCTGGAAAAACACCAAACTGACCGTCTCATTTTCCGTTTCTGATTTATTTTGACAACTTTTCTGCACTCACCATCCTAATCTATGAATATTATTAGCAGGTATGAATTTCAAAGCATCACAGTTTCTAAAAAAATGTAATTAACACATCGGATTGAATAAATACACAAAGTAATAATCAAAGGCCACAGATGAGTACTAACACATCCAGATATGAATTAAAACAGCAGCATCTACATGGAAAAACAAGACAGAAGTAAAAACATTTAAATACTTTTTCTAGAGCATCTCAGGGTCACAGACATTTTATTTTTTTTAACTGTAAGTTTAAATAGCATTTCAGTAAGTTGGCTTTCTCAAGCCAACTTATTAAATACTTCATTGGAAGTTAGTGAAACACTTGGTAGTGTGTTGGGATTCAACAACAATCAGTAAAATGACTCATCTCATCACTCAGAGAAGCTCATTCTGTATTTCTTAGAGTTTGAATGTTGAATCTTAAAATGGCCAGCGCGGCTGTAATTCAGATGTGTTTGGCAGTCTGGAAACGCTCAATTATTGCACATTCCCATAAAGACACCGTCAATCATCTGCGCCCACCTACAACAGCGTCAATATGTTTCCATTCGCAGGCGTCTGCGCGAACAACTATTGTGCACACAAACTCCCACACACACGCTGAGAAATATCACAGCGAGAGGGACAGCGCGGGAACGGGATACCAAATTGCCAATGTGCAAGGAATTGAAGTGTTTATTATTGAACAAATGCATGCTCACATTTAATATTTCACAATAGGACAAAGCAGCGTGATAGTGTTCGATCTGAAAACAAGCTGAGAGATGCATGTGCACACATACATACACACTCCCTGCATGCACAAACATATTTCAGCTGCTCAATTAGTGAAATGTGAGCTGGAGGTGAAATATGCCCAGGGCCGTTTTCAAATCTGCTTTGAGCGATAAGGTGACAAATTGCACTGTGCTCTCGACGGGTGTTTTCACACCGCCGGTGATTCCAAGCAAGCCGGAATAAACCGGCAGTGTTTCGCACGACTCCACACGCATACAAAAGCGCCACTTTAAGGAGGGAGAGGAGATTGCGAGACGTTTCGTGTTTCAAAAGGCAAAGCTTCTCTCCACGGAGCAACATGTCAACACTAGCAGGAGGCGACTGGCCTTTAGATGCCGATTTATTTTTTTGTTCCCAGGATGGCTGGTGGGAGACGCGTGACTGCAGGCGGCTGGAAGAGTATTAAAAGAATTACAAATATATCTGAGGCCATTCAGTGCCACCACCACAGGCTTAAACACATGCACGATTGGTGGAAGGTGAATGATTCTGTTTCATCATCAGTGACAGGGAAAAAATGGAGAATACAGAACATTTTTTCACTGACCTTCATACTTAATCAACTTTCTATCTTTATTGCACTTAAGCTTTGATTGTACTTCATTTGATTACTATGCCATCGTTTTGGTTTCAAATATGAGAATTTAGATGAGAGTCTGTCAATGGCACAGTGAAAAGTCATTAAACAACCTTTGAAATGTTGGATTTGAGCAGCAAAATGAAACTACATTTTACAGTACATTTGGGAATACATTTACCTGATTAATATATTGAATTAAATAGAAATAAATTAATTGATTGATTAAATAAATATTTAATAAATATTGAGGAGATTTTGGTTATTTTATAATTTTTAATAACCTTAAAAACATTGGATTTGAGCAGCAAAGTGAAATTTAAATGCATTTGGGAATAAAAGAAGCTAATAATAATAACTGACAAATTTACTTGAACAATATAATTGAACAGAATTAACTAATTAAATAAAAATAATTTTACCATCTTGGAACATTGGATTTAAGCAGCAAAGTGGAACTGAAATATATTTGGGAATAAAATAAGCTAAAAATAAAAATAATAATTGAATATTTACTGGAATAATAAAATTATACTGAATATAAATAAATACATTAATTAATTTTTATAAATAAATATTTAATAAATATTTTGGTTTATTTTATAATTTTTTATAATCATAGAAACACTGGATTTGAGCAGCAAAGTGGAATTGAAATACATTTGGGAATAAGAGAAGCTAAAAAAAAATAATTAAATAATTGACCTTAATAAAATAATTGAATTAAATATAAATTATTTAATTAATTTACTAAATAAATATTGAGATGATTTTTGGTTATTTTATTTTTTAACAACCTTAAAAACATTGCATTTGAACAGCAAAGTGAAACTGAAATACATTTGGGAATAAAATAAGCTAAAAATAAAATAATAGAATAATTTACTTTAATAATATAATTGAATTAAATATAAATAAATTCATTAATTAATTTACTAAAAAATATTGAGATGATTTTGGTTATTTTATTTTTTAACAACCTTAAAATGGATTTAAGCAGTAAAGCGAAATTGAAATAGATTTGGAAAAAAAAAAGAATTGAATAATTTACCTAACGTAGTAAATTCATTAATTTACTAAATAAATATTGAGATATTTTTGGTTATTTTTTTTTTTTTTTTTTTACCAACCTTAAAAACATTGGATTTAAGCAGCAAAGTGAAACTGAAATATATTTGGAAATAATAGAAGCTAAAAATAAAAATAATAATTGAACATTTACCTGAATAATAAAAGTAAATTGAATATAAATAATACATTTTATAAATATTGAGAATATTTTTGGTTATTTTATTTTTTACCAACCTTAAAAATATTGGATTTAAGCAGCAAAGTGAAACTGACATACATTTTGGAATAAAAGAAGCTAAAAATAATAAAAATAATAATTGAATAATTTACCTTAATAATATAATTGAATTGAATATAAATAATTTACTAAATAAATATTGAGATGAATTTTGGTTTATTTTACTTTTTAAAAAATATTGGATTTAAGCAGCAAAGTGGAATTGAAATACATTTTTGAATAAAAGAAAATATTAATAATAATTGAATACTCGAAATAAGCAATATAACAGAATTTGACAAACAATTTAATAAATAAATATTAAATAGATATTGAGATGTTTTTTGGTTATTTTGTAACTTTTAACCAATGTTAAAAACACTGAATGTGGAACTGAAACATGTCACATTTTTAATTAAAGTCTATGTCTTGACAGAATCAATACACAACAGGTATTTGAAAAGTATAATGATCAAGGGATGGTAAAAATTGACCTTCCTATATCAAAAGGAAAATAAATCTGTAAGTTTTACTAAAAATCAACCCCTGGAAGATGAAAAAGCCTGTATCTGAATGAAGGCGGCTTGTGCAGTAGTGAGGACAGCTGTTGATGGGTTTGGAGAGGCCACACAAAGACACCAGTAATTGATTTCTAGGCCTTTGTAAATATATCAGACAAATTCACAATGCACTGCACTTACACAAAGAAACAGACATCTCCATGGTGATGGTAAAATATGAAAGATTCAGGATTATAAGAGAAATTCTCACCCGCAGGAACGAGGGGAAGCCCAGGCCGTAATAACCTACGGCGAAGTAGTCCGGCTTTGGTCTGATCACTTTCACGATGTTCTCATAAAACTGAGCTTGCTTCCTCTGAGAAATAGAGACGATCAGATGATTGGTGCTGAACGGCTCAATTACAAACAATATGTAATGACCATAAATACATTTTCTGCTAAATGAATACATATTCATACATACATATATAAAAAAACAAACAAACAAGTAATAAATAAATATTTAATAAATATTGAGATGATTTTTGGTTGTTTTACAATTTTGTAACAATCATAGAAACACTGGATTTGAGCGGCAAAGTGGAATTGAAATATATTTGGGAATAAGAGAAGCTAAAAAATAAATAAATAATGATAATAATTGAATAATTTACCTTAATAATATAATTAAATTAAATATAAACTAATTAACTAAATAAATATTTAGATTATTTTTTTGTTATTTTATTTTTTAACAACCTTAAAAAATGGATTTGAGCAGCAAAGTGAAATTGACAAACATTTGGGAATAAGAGAATCTAAAACATATATAAATAAAGCATACATTAATAATTAAATAATTTACCTTAATAATATAACTGAATTAAATATACATTAATTTATTAATCTATTAAATAAATATTCAGATGATTTTTGGTTATTTTTTAACAACCTTAAAAACGTTGGATTTGAGCAGCAAAGTAAAACTGAAATACATTTGGGAGAGAGAGAGAGAAGCTAAAAAGAATATATAAAACAAATACAAAAATTGAATAATTTACCTTAATAATATAATAAAATTTAATTTATTAAACAAATATTTAGATGATTTTTGGTTATTTTATTTTTTAACTACCTTGAAACCATTGGATTTGAGTAGCAAAGTGAAACTGAAATACATTTGGGAATAAGAGAATCTAAAAAATAAAACAAATTATAATGATTGAATAATTTACCTTAATAATATAACTGAATTAAATATAAAATAATTAATTTATTAAATAAATATTTATATGATTTTTGGTTATTTTATTTTTTTAACAACCTTAAAAGCGTTGGATTTGAGCAGCAAAGTGAAACTGAAATACATTTGGGAATAAGAGAAGCCAAAATAATAATAATAAAAATAATTTAATAATTTACCTTAATAATATAATTGAATTAAATATAAATAAATTTATTTATTTATTAAATAAATATTTAGATGATTTTTTTTTTACCAACCTTGCAAACAAGAAGCTAAAAATAAAATAATAATTGAATAATTTACCTTAATAAGATAATTAAATCAACTATAAATGTATTTATTAAATAAATATTTAGATGATTTTTTCTTATTTTTTACCAACCTTAAAAACGTTAGATTTGAGCAGCAAAGTGAAATTGAAATACATTTGGGAATAAATTAAGCTAAAAATAAGATGTGAAGGGTTCAAATAAAAGTCAGTCCCAAACTTTCATTCAGTACTGTGCAAAAAAATAAAATCAGACTACAATCGTTGTTTGTGCCTGAATGGATCAATGTGTCATTTGCTGCCAATTAGACAAAACTGCACTAATGAACAAAATGCAGAAACTCATTAAACCCCTCTAATCATTTATATTACACCAATTTAGCTACTTTGGTGAACTTTAACAGTTTGAGCAACTCATTAATTGTTTATTTCATTGCAAAACCTTGACAGAGAAAGTTAGTACGTACCAGTAAAGCGCTGAGCTGCTCAAAGTCAAACATCTCGTTCTCGTACTGTTCGGCTAACTCCTTCCCCAGGATAATGGCCTCCTCCCACATCTACACACAAAGCACCAAAACACACATCAGACGTCATCTTTTGGAGCTCATTATGTCAAAACACTGCCGTGAAATCCTTCTAACCATCTGTGAACATTGCGCTTTGAGCTGACTGTCAAACAAAAAGTGCTTTCTGAGATTTATGAGATTTTATTACCCAGCAGCACCATGCAGCTCACGTTAAATATTTAAGACATCATTAAAGGAATGTTCTGGGATTACAGTAGAATATTATTCTGACCCATTCCTCTGTAAAAACAAACAAAAAATGCATGCACTGCAGTGCACGTCCAATGGAAGCCAATGGGGCTAAATTGAAGGCTTGCATTTTTAATGCATTGTTTTGTACAAAAAAGTGAATTATTATATAGGGGATCATGCAAGTTTCATAAATATGAATTTTAGACTTTTTAAGACCTTCAAGATCAATAAAACAAAATGTAAAGAATAATTGAAAGGGAATGCAATGTCAATACTCAATTGTATTAGCACTTCAAATTTAAAAATACAACTTTTCCATCACTTTTAGTTTAATTTATACACACAAATAGCTTATTTAGAAAAAAAAAAACTTTTACTTTACACTCTCGCACTACACATTTTTGTCTTGTTTTTCAGTCCTATTTTCTACAAACTGTCAAAGTATCAAAGTAGATGCAAAAAATTAAATATAAAAAGTTGTATGAATCAAAATGAAGTTATTTTATGATAAAAAGTAAAACATCTGCCAGTGGGCTCAGAAAAATAAACTTAATTCAAAAGGAAAATGTTTTCATACCTCACTGACAGATATTTGTTTGACGTTTGCAATATAAACTCACCTAATTTTGTTCAATTTCTCATAAAACATGACTTCATGTCTTCATTTTGCACCTCAAGCAACAAGACAAAAATACTGACTAAACATATAATTTTTGCATTGCATGCAAAATTGAATCTTTAAGACTTTTTGCACCAATTCAATAACTTTTAAGGCCTTTAAGACCTTACATATATATAGATAAAATGCGTCAGTGATGTTATTTCTTTGGGTGGAGCAGGTGGCCTTAAATGAGTCGATATCCGTGACCTCATCTAAACAGTAATATGGATATTCCTCGTCTCTGACATTCTCTCATATCAGACTTATAACTTCAAATGCCAAGTGTAAATAAAACCTCCAGCTAGCATTACACTCCTCCTGCACAGGATTTGATATATAACTAATTCTTCAAATGAAACTTTGAGAGCATCCTGGCGAGAGAGAGAGAGAGAGAGAGAGAGAGAGAGAGAGAGAGAGAGAGAGAGAGAGAGAGAGAGAGAGAGAGAGAGAGAGAGAGAGAGAGAGAGAGAGACTGTGATTATATATCAATATCAGTGGTGCATTATTATTGAGAAAGCTGCCAGTAATAGTATCTGCAGTCTGTAGGAGACGATGTGGATTACTTATTCAGACCGGAGGAAGAATAAAGCAAGTACGGCGCATAAAGCGAAACTTGCACTGTAATATTAGACCACATGTTCAGCATGAAAATTACTTTCCTCAATTTTCCTGTCGAGACTGCAGTGCACCAAAAGAAAAGTTCACCTCGGAATGAAAACTGTGTCATTATTTACACACCCTCAAGACGTCTCAAGCGGTACGCTGTTGTGGAAACCCAAAGATGAACATTTTGAAGCATTTCTTGGCATACAAAATGCTTTCAAAAAAATCAAATAAAACTATAATTCCCAGTCATCTAAAGCCATTGCCATTTGTTGGTGAGAGAAACTGATAATACTCAGTTCTTGAAAAAATGTGAACAAATGGGTCATTCCGTGTCAAACCAACCAAATTTTGAAAACTTCCTTGACTCAAACTTTCAATTTTGTTAATGCTATTTTCTGTAGAAAGACAAACATGTAGTGATGAAAGCCAGAATATTGAATGTTACAGATGTATATTGCCTGACTAATTCACTAATTTGTAGATGGGGTTAAAATGACAATTTTCAACTGACATTTGTAGCTAAATTAAAGGGGTGTAAAATGACTTTAGAAAACTGGCAGCATTGTTATTTTATTTTTACACAGAGATTGGTAGCTTTATTAGTAAAATTGGTTGACTTTAGCAATCTTAGTTGCATTATATGCCAACGGTGACACTTTAAAAATGGCAGAAAGCCCTTCTTGTCGATTTTTGTTTCAAGTTTGCATGCCTGTAACTCAAGAAATATTAAAGATATCTTAATATCCCTTCAGATTGTGGTTCTTAATAAACTTTTCTTTCAATATTTTAATTTTAAAGGCCCTCGATTGTTTAGTCCCAGAGATATGAAGATATAAACGCGGCTACATGAGTAAATTGGTAAATTGTAGACATTTTCATTGGTCAAAAACGAAATGTGGCTCCTTTTAAATACAGCTGATACTTTT
>NC_133382.1:37261774-37286496 GCF_049309525.1 Garra rufa
AAAGAAAAACATGGAATCCCTAAACAATCACTCAGAATGTCTTCATCTATGCAGTCATTATCGTCATTATGATAATGATGAGTTTTGCATGTATAAGAACCACCAGATGTCTGTGAAATACATTTATTATTAGCCCTATGAGTTAAATATATAGTTCAGCCGAAAACAAGAGTTGTTACAGACTGACCTGTTTGACCTTTCCTCCAGGTGTTTTTTCCAGGTGTTCCGCTTGAGTCTGAGATGTGATTTACAGTGACACGTCCTGATGTTCTGTAAGGTCACAGACGCAGTAAATCTTTAGTGTTCAGTAGACTAGAAAACACATCTACTGTTCATCTGTACCAGTCTGTCCTGATCCTGCAGCTCACGGCTCAAATCGCCTCTCTGTCCGCATTATTTACACAACGACTCTGTCTCAGTTGTGTCCATTTAGTTTGTTTGGTTCAAAGTGATTGTTCTAGTGAAGATACAGCAGAAGTACATTTTCATTTAGGTGAAACAGCAGCTGTAAAACATGACATGTGGAGATTTGGGGCAGCTTGTTTTGAAAGAAATTGATGCTTTTATTCAACAAGAAAGCCTTGAATTAATCAAAAGTGACAATAAAGACAAAACATTTTTGTTTCAAGTAAATTCAGTTCTTTTGGATTTCCTATTTATCACAATATCCACAGCACAGCAGTTTTCAACATTGGCAATAATCAGAAATGTTTTTGAACAGCAAATTTCTGTGACACTAAAGACTGAAGAGACTTCTTGTCTGTTAAATTCAGCTTTGATCTCAGGAATAAATTACATTTTAACATATATCAAAATAGAAAGCAAACTGTAATAATATGTCACAATTTGACTGTTTTTACTGTGTTTTTAATCAAATAAATGCAGCCCTGGTGAGCAGGAGAGACTTTTTGACAGACGACTTGTCTGTTAAGTTCAGCTTTGATCTCAGGAATAAATTGCATTTTAACATATATCAAAATAGAAAGCAGTTATTTTATATTGTAATTATATTTCACAATTTTTACTGTTTTTACTGTATTTTTAATCAAATAAATGCAGCCCTGGTGAGCAGGAGAGCCTGCTTTACAGACTTCTTGTCTGTTAAATTCAGCTTTGACCTCAGGAATAAAGTACATTTTAATATATATCAAAAGAGAAAGCAGTTATTTTAAATTGTAATATTATGTCACAATTTTACTGTTTTTACAGTATTTTTAATCAAATAAATGCAGCCCTGGTGAGCAGGAGAGACTTCTTGACAGACAACTTGTCTGTTAAATTCAGCTTTAATCTCAGAAATAAATTACATTTTAACATATATCAAAATAGAAAGCAGTTATTTTAAACTGTAATAATATGTCACAATTTTACCGTTTTTACTGTGGTTTTTAATCAAATAAATGCAGCCCTGATGAGCAGAGGAGGCTTCTTGACAGACGACTTGTCTGTTAAATTCAGCTTTGATCTCAGGAATTAATTGCATTTTAACATATATCAAAATAGAAAGCAGTTATTTTATATTGTAATTATATTTTACAATTTTTTACAGTTTTTTTCTGTTTTTAATTAATTAAATGCAGCCCTGATGAGCAGAGGAGACTTCTTGACAGACGACTTGTCTGTTAAATTCAGCTTTAATCTCAGAAATAAATTACATTTTAACATATATCAAAATAGAAAGCAGTTATTTTACATTGTAATAATATTTCACAATTTTTTACTGTTTTTTCTGTTTTTAATTAAAAAATGCAGCCCTGATGAGCAGAGGAGACTTCTTGACAGACGACTTGTCTGTTAAATTCAACTTTGATCTCAGGAATAAATTGCATTTTAACATATATCAAAAGAGAAAGCAGTTATTTTAAACTGTAATAATATGTCACAATTTTACTGTTTTTACTGTATTTTTAATCAAATAAATGCAGCCCTGGTGAGCAGAAGAGACTTCTTGACAGACTTTTTGTCTGTTAAATTCAGTTTTGATCTCTGGAATAAATTACATTTTAACATATATCAAAATAGAAAGCAGTTATTTTACATTGTAATAATATTTCACAATTTTTTACCGTTTTTTTCTGTTTTTAATTAATTAAATGTAGCCCTGATGAGCAGAGGAGACTTCTTGACAGACGACTTGTCTGTTAAATTCAGCTTTAATCTCAGAAATAAATGACTTTTTAACATATCAAAATAGAAAACAGTTATTTTAAATTGTAATTATATTTCACAATTTTTACTGTTTTTACTGTATTTTTAATCAAATAAATGCAGCCCTGGTGAGCAGAAGAGACCGCTTTACAGACTTCTTGTCTGTTAAATTCAGCTTTGACCTCAGGAATAAATTACATTTTAATATATATTAAAAAAGAAAGAAGTTATTTTAAATTGTAATAATATTTTACAGTTTTTACTGTTTTTCCTGTGTTTTTAATCAAATAAATGCAGCCCTGGTAAGCAGAAGATACTTCTTGACAGTACAAAGTGCTACAGTATTACACTTTTACTTACCTCTGGCTTACTTACAGTAGTTTCTGCATATAAAACTGAAATGGAAATGATGTTAAAAAATACACAGTACACCTCAGAAACTATAACCTATTTGCCTTCCAGAAGATGATGTTAACCAGTGATTTGCGTTATAATGGCAGGCGCGGCATTGAGCGATCTATCATTCTGACATAAAATGTATTTTTGACTGTAGAGTCGAATATTCAATCAATGAAACGCAGTGTAGGTTGTGAGCTGCTGCTGCTGCATTTCTGTTTTCCTTCCTGTTTTTTATAGAGGGTTTTGTAGTACGTGTTTGGAAGCCTTGAAACACTCATTTCCGATGCTAAAAATGACTTAAAATGTCACTTCAGTATTGTAGATCAGATGGCATGATTGAGTTCGTACAAAATGAAGCTGCTATTATGAAAGGCATTGTGCTCTTGTCTGCCTTACATTTTCACAACAATAATACAGAACATTGCAGTGTGTTAGAAAAGTCATTTATGTATAAATAACTATGTGTTAATGCTTAATTACAGTAATATTTAAATTTTGGGGATTGGTAAGTTTTTTTTTTTTTTTTACAGTAAAAATGGTAATGTGAAATATTATTACTGTTTTAAATAACTGGTTTCTATTTAAATATATTGTACAATTTAATTTATTTCTGTGATGCAAAGCTGAATTTTCAGCATCATTATTCCAGTCTTTAGTGTTACATTATCCTTCAGAAATCATTCTAATATGCTGATTTACTGCTCAAGAAACATTTCTGCTGCTTCATTGTTGAAAACATGATATATTATACTTTTTAGGCTTCTTGGATGAATGGAAAGTTTAAAAGAGCAGAGTTTATTTGAAATAGAAATATTTTGTAACATTATAAATGTCTTTACTGTTAGTTGTGATCTATTTAACGCATCATATCTTAATAAAAGTATTAATTTACTTCAAAATGCATACATTATTCAATTGATTACTAAATTGATTACTACACGTATTTCTCTGTTTTCATGTACTTAAAAAATAGTTTTTAAAATGTACTTAATTTTTATTTTATTTTAATTTATTTATTATTTTATGCACGCAAAAAAACACATTCTGCTGTATGATGTCATATTTCTTTGTTTTCATGTACAAAGTGCATACATTATTCAGTTAATTACTAAAATAAAATTTATTTTATTTTATGAACACTAAAAAACTAATGATCAGACACGTCCTGCTCTATATTGTCATTTTTTTCTGTTTTTATAAAAAAAAGTCTTGCTTTTTTATGTATTTTTATTTTATTTTTTTATTTTTTTATGCATGCATGCAAAAAAGAAAAAGAAAACACACATCCCACTCTATATTTTCATATTTCTTTGTTTGCATGTACTTTAAAAAAGTCTTTCTGAACCCAAAGTGCATACATTATTTGGTTAATTACTACAATAAAATGTATTTTATTTTTTATTTATTTTATGCACACAAACCAAAAGATCAGACACATCCTGCTCTATATTGTCATATTTCTCTATTTTCATGTACTTTAAAAAAGTCTTGCTGAACCCAAAGTGCATACATCATTATTTAGTTAATTACAAATTTAAATTTATTTTATTTTATTTCATGCACGGAAACCAAAAGATCAGAGGAAAAAAAAGTGAATACTTTATTCAGTTAATTACTAGAATAACATTCATTTGATTTGATTTGATGTACTTAAAATGTATTGCTGAACCCAAAATGCATACATTGAGTTAATTACTAAAATAAAATGTACTTTTAAAACTGTAATTTTCTTTTATTTTATTCAAACCTAAACATCAGAGACGTCCCGCTCTGTATTTTTATATTTCTGTTTTCATGTCCTACATTTAAATAACAAAAAGCCCTTCCACCTATTAATAGCAGTGCATCGATGCATTTACCGCGGTGTCAGCAACATAGTAATAGTTCCAAAGGCAACATATTGAAACAACGGCTGCTTTCCTCATGTCAATGCGTGTCAGATTAAATGTGCCGTCCGCTGTGACTGAAGTCTGTAGTCTGTCGTCAGTCTGTCTGTCCATCTGTTGATTCAGTAAAGCTCAGTTGCATTATTAATGTCTCCAGTCACATTAAGCAGCTATTTTTCAGCAGCTCATTATAAACAGATTGTATCTGTTGGCCCTGATGAGAAACTCTCCATCTCTCCGTCACAATGCAGAAGTCAAACGTCCTCCGGATCCGTGGCTTGAGATTAAAGGATGATTAATAAGGCTTCTGATGCGTTTACACAGCCAGAGCCTTTTAAGACGACTTCCAATTCAGACGCTGATATCCAGTGGCGCTAATGAGATGTCAAACATCTGACAGACACTCACACATGAGGGGTCAGACGTTAACATCGCCGCTCGCGCTTTCACGTTGGAAATTAATAATGAGAAACTTGCCCGATCTACTTCCGCCGCCGACTTTTGACACTTGATATTGAAGCGTCGGCTGGTGTTTCTCAAGTGCCGCCACATGACACTTTGATAATGTCGGACATTAGACCGCTTAGCAGAACAGCTGAAGTCAACAAAAATAGAGTTTATGTATTTATTTTAAATTATTCAATTTACTAATACACATTCCTGGTCATGTGGATGTTAATTAAAATAAATGTATTTATTTTATTTATAATTAAATTGCTCATCTTCAGAAATTACATTTCTTTTCAGCTGACATCATTTTGGACTGTACTAGTATTTGGTATAGTATTTATTTATTTACAATTTATTCTTGGTTTTATGCATGTTATTTAAAATAAATTGTTATTTTATTTTATTTTAGAATAGATATATATGAAAATGTTTTTTTATAATTATTTTTGTTTAATAATTGTTATTATTTTTAATACATGTCTCTTCCATGTATTCATTCATTCATTTATTTATCTATCATTCATTCATTGCAAAAAAGTGGTTTATTTATTTATGTATCATTCATTCATGGCGAAAAAAGTAGTTTTTAGAAGTCTGTATATATTGCTTGCTTTATTCGCAGCTTATGCATCTTGAGACTCCTTTATTTATTTATTTTCTTGGTCTTATGCTTGTTATTTAAAATAAATATATTTGTTTATTTTTTTTTATGTGATTATTTATTTTTTTCAATTTTTTTTTTTTTGTACATATTACCTTCAGGAAATTAAACTTATTCTGCCCTGGAAATTATTTTTATACATTTTTATACATTTATATTCATTTTCGTTTATCGTTTAATTTTTATTTAATTTCATTTGTAATTTTATTTATTATTTATATTTTTACTTAATATTTTCTTTTGAGATTTTAATAGTATATAGCAATGTTATTTATTTATTTATTTCATGTTCTTGGTCTTATGCATGTTATTTAAAAGTAAGGCAATTATTTATTTATTTTTATTTTATTTTATTCAGATTTTTATGTTGTTATTTATTTATTTTTTACATATGACCTTTCAGAAAATTAAATTTACTCTCTCTTGGAAATTATTTTTGTTTCCAGCTGACGTCCATCATCTTGGTTAATAATATTGGGTGCATTATAAATATGTTCATAATGTTTTTTTGTATTTTTTTTATTGTAATATATTGCAATGTATTTTTATTTTATTTATTTAAAAATATGTTTTTATTTTTTATTTCTTTTTATTTTTTAATACATCTTATGCATGTATATTTAAAATGAATTAGTTTATTTATTTATTTATCATTCATGTATTTGTTTATTCATTGCAATATTGGTACAGGCAAAAGCTATTAATACAAAACATAAAACTGTTTTTTAGAGTATATATTGCTTGCTTTTTTGTTGGAAAAAGGTAGAAAACATCTATATTACAAGATTTACTAACCAGTGAGTGAACATGACTGACATTCGTATTATGTCACATTACGGATGTGAAATGATCTGGACATTCAGTGCTTTGAATCTGTTCTTCTCAATTTGATCGCAGAATGTTGTTTTGCGGTGATTTGAGTTTCTCCATTCTGTTCTTCCTCTCCATTTGCTCTTTCTCCTTTGCTCCAGCAGTGACACAGTTAGAGAAGTATATAAAGATTTCTTGTTCTCTCTCATAGTTCATTAGCGACGGCCTTTATTGAAGTGGATAGAGCGTCTTTAAGTCTCTCTAATATCTTCCTAATGTGTTCTGAGTGTGGCGGAGTTAAAGACCTGTGATTAAGTTTATCATCTGTAGTTTATGTGCTTTCTCGCCGCTGGAGTTCTGTGTCAGGAATGACGTTATTCCGTGTTTAACTAGCTGGGTTTATGGGTCATTTTCTACAGGCTGTGGTTAAGAACAAACATGCTGGTTTAAATATGATAATGAATGAATAAAGTATGCATGTGATCTCATTTACACTAGTTTTCATTGAACAGACAGTGGCTAACGTGATTTTTCTGTGATTTCAGGGTCTTCCTGCGAGCCATCAATCAGTACGCCGCGGTACTCAGCAAGAAGTTCCTCGATCAAACCAACTTTGAGCTGCAGGTGAGACTTTAACTTATCTGTTGGACTATATTGCTTAACAAAAAAAGCAGATTGTGGTCTCCATCCACTGTCATTATATACTAAATCCCCTTTGTGTTCAATGCTAGAAAAACTATCAGTATGAAATGTAAATTTATTTATAACTGTGATGTAAGTCATCTATATTGGATTTTATATTGCAATGTATTACAGTATATATTGCGTTTTATTTACTTTAATTTTATGTATACATATTTATTTATGCATTTATTTTCAATTTGATTTGATTCGATTTGCCCTTTATTTATTTATTTATTTATTTTTTAACTTAATATTTTCTTTTGAGATTTTAATAATAATGTTAGTTTGCTGTAATGTAAGTAATCTGTTTATATTGGATTTAAAATTGTAACATTCCATTTTATTTACTTTAATTTTATAAATACATATATATTTTTCATTTTTGTTTATTTTATTTAATTTGATTTGCCCTTTATTTATTTATTTATATTTTTACTTAATATTTTCTTTAGAAATTTTAATAATAATAGTAGTAATAATAATGTTAGTTTGCTGAAACATAATCTATTTATATTTGATTTTATTTGCTTTAATTTATAAGTACATATTTATTGATGCAATTCTTTTTATTTTTGTTTATTTTTATTTTATTTGTCATTTTATTTATTTATGTTTCCCTAATATTTTCTTTTGAGAAAGTTAGTTTGCTGTAATGGAAGTAATCTATTTATATTGGATTTATATTGTAATATATTACAGTATATATTGAATTTTATTTATACATTTATTTTACATTTTTGTTTATTTAGTTTTTGTCATTTTATTTATTATTTATGTTTACTAAATATTTTCCTTTTGAGATTTTAATATTAGTAGTGATAATAATGTTAGTTTACTGTAATGTAAGTAATCTGTTTATATTGGATTTTATATTGTAGTATATTTATTGAAATGTATTTGTTTATATTGAAATGTATTTTTGTATTGTTTAAAAGGAATTTATTTAGTTAGTTGTATTATTTCTACATAAAACCTTTCATCAAATGAAGGAACACACCTCTAAAATTGATTTTGTTGTCATTTAATGTCATCTTAGATAATAATAATGTTAAATGGCTGTAATAATCCATAAGTGTTTACCACGTTGTCTTCGTTTCATTTGTTATTTAATTATATTACTTTGGCATTATATCATTTCAATTCATTTTGTGTTCAGTACAAGAAACGATATGGGTTTGAAAAGGCATTAGGACAAGATGCTGACATTTTAATTCGAACTATCCATTTAATATCTGTATAATGCATTAAGACCTGAAGTGCTACCGGAAAGCAATGAAAACAAGCGTGTAGTCTTATTTATGAAGAGCGCCGTTCTTAATCGTCACTATCAGCCTGGTTGTGTGTGTTAGAGGAAGTTCCAGCAGGGGTCATTAAATTTCTCTACCAGAATAACTCATGACAGCCTAATAGGCTGCAATTTCCCAGTGTCTGATTTGAATATTTGAAGCGGCTCTTCTCTGAGCTTTGTGCTCATGTTGGTTGCTGCCGCCGTTTGGTGGTTATTCTTATCCCGGTCCTCATTTACCCATGAACCCATCTGCCAATGCACACTGTGGCTTTCAAGAGACAATAAATTATTTGGAAAGTTTTGTTGAGTGACATCAGCTCTTCTGTGCTTTAAATAGCAGTGTTGCTTGTACTTATTGCTCATACTTCAAATCTTTCACACTAAGTATTAAACTAGTTTGTGTTATAAAAATGAGTGATGAGTGATCTCTCTCCTTTTTTTTCTCTCAGCTGTGGAATAACTACTTCCACCTCGCTGTGGCGTTCCTTACCCAGGAGTCTTTGCAGCTGGAGAACTTTTCGAGTGACAAACGGGCCAAGATCTTCCACAAGTAAGCATCACGGGCACCTACCCACAATAACATTTTGCATTAAAGTAGTTAATTTCCAAAACTAAAATTTACAGATAATTTCAATACAGTTAGGGTATGTCGAAAAACTCTCATCTCGTTTTCTCCTCCAGCTTCAAAATCAAAGATCAACTGCCCTTTACAAAAGAATTAAAAGCAATGTAGGACGATTTTGAAGTTGATGAGATGGGAGTTTTTACAGTTGTTTCGCTAGATAAGACCCTTCATCTTCGGCTGGGATCGTTTACAGCCCCTTGAAGCTGCATTTTGGAAGTTCAAACTCAGGGGCACCATTGAAGTCCACTTTATGGAGAGAAATCCTGAAATGTTTTCCTCAAAAAAGATAATTTCCTTACGACTGAAGAAAGAAAGACATGAACATGAACTTGATCTTAGATGACAAGGGGGGTAAATTATCTGTAAATTTTCATTCTCGAAGTGAACTTCTCCTTTAAAGGAATTATTTATTAACTGTCGGTCCATCTAAGGTGTAGATGAGGCTTTGGAGAAAAGCAGATTTGGAAAATTGTGGTTTTACAGCACTTGCTCACTAACCGTTGCTCTGCAGTGAATGGGTGCCGTCGGAATAAGAGTCCAAACAGCTGATAAAAACATCACAATAATCCACAAGTAATTCACAGCACTCCAGTCCATCAGTTAACATCTTATGAAGCCATTTTAAGACATTTTTAATTTTAAACCGTTCCTTAGAATAACGCTTTTCTCTGTGAAAAAGTCATCTAGTCTGAATCAGGAGAGAAATATGCACTGTTTACAAGCAAAAACAGTCCAAAACAGCTCTGAACAAATATGTGGGTGGATTATGATGTGAGGGACAACAGGAGATGGACTTTTATACTGGAGGAAACACTATTATGGATAATGCACTTGTATTGTGGCGATGGTTTAATGTTGAATCATGTAAACATGTAGCTTTTTACTTTCCAAGATGTTCATTGAGGGACTGAAGTGGTGTGGATTACTGGATTATTGTAATGCTTTTATCAGCTGTTTGGACTCTCATTCTGACGGCACCCATTCAGTGCAAAGGATCCGTTGGTAAGCAAGTGATACTACATTTCTCCAAATCTGATTCTATGAAGAAAAACTCATCTAAATCATGGCCTGAAGGGTGAGAACATTACAAGCAAGTTTTCATTTGTGGGTGAACTTTTTCTTTAAGGAGGCACAGAAAGTGTTAGCAATAAAAAAAGTTTTTAACATTGTTCAGAATAGTACAAGCTGGAACAGAGAACGATACAAGAAATAGTGAATGCATAGAAGACGTTTCATCTGAAGGAAGGTGAAGGAAATTTGTTTTCATGAAAACATGCATTGCTGTTCAGAAAGCCTTAGAGAACAAGAGACAGCAGGAGCGAGTGAGAGAGAGAGAGCAGTGAAGAGCCTGTTATCTGCTCCAGGAGCTTCTGTCTGTCTGCTGTCTGTGTTTGCCTGTGGCGTGAGCTCGTTCTCATAGAGACGGATCACTGTCTGTCAGGACTCTTCAGCCTCTGGAATCACACGGCCTCTCGAGAAGCCTCATCTCAGGAACACGAGGACACGTTTCCAAAACCACCCTTTTTCTCAGGACACGGTGCTGGTGTCAATAACGGCACTTGCTTGAAAGTGTTTTTGCTTTTTGTTCTTGGGTGAATTCACAGGAATTGATTAACCAGTGATCTCGGAACCAGATTTTTTCTTTTGCACAGAGGAAAAATATGATAATTACAAGACAATATTTTTCAGATAAATGTACAGGATTAGAGTGGACAATATCAGCAATCTTTTTCATGTGTTTATTATTTTATTTTATTTTATTTTTTATTTTATTTTTTATTTTTTTTACCATAATCCAGCACAAACTTAAAGGGAAATGGAAAGATTTAACCCTTAAAGAGTTTATCTTAAAATGTTTATTCCCTTTAAGAGCATGTTTGAGCGAGTTGCTGAAAACATAGTGATGGATTCAAAAATTAATTACGTAATTTATTTATTTATATTGTTTTATTATATTTTAATTGGCCATAAAATGATGGTGCATTTATTATTAAAATAGTTATTTCATAGAGTAAACCCTTAAATGGCTTTTTTTTTTTAAATGCCATCCTTTAAAAAAAAATAAAAATTTGGACCACAAAACCAGTCATAAGGGTCAGTTTTTTTAAAATTGAGATTTATACATCATTTGAAAGTTGCTTAAATAAGGTTTCCATCAATGTATGGTTTGTTTGGACAATTTTTGGCTGAGATATGACTACTTGAAAATGCAAAAAATCGAAATATTGAGAAAATCACCTTTAATATTGTCCAAATGAAGTTCTTAGTAATGCATATTACTAATCAAAAATTACGTTTTGATATATTTACGGTAGGAAATTTACAAAATATCTTCAACAAACATGATTTTTACTTAGTATCCTAATAATTTTTGGCATAAAAATAATAATTTTGACCTATACAGTGTATTTTTAGCTATTGCTACAAATATACCCATGCTACTTAAGACTGGTTTTGTGGTCTAGGGACACATAGTTTTATCTATTTATTTGTATTTGTTCCATGTATTATTGTACATTAATTTTAATAGAGAACCATCAATTTGAAAATAGATAATTTATTAATAATAGCACATAGCCGTAAATCCTCTAATATTGGCCTGTATTCCATTAGCGGCCGGGTCTCCAACATTGGCCGGTCTCGCAGTCAGCTGAGGTAAATAATGGCCGGTCTCTAATAGCGGCCGGGGCTATTATTAAAAACAACGTTTGCCTGGGCAGCCGAGTATGTGAGCGGAGCGGAGTGGAGTGGTGTGATTTTGAATGGAGGGAGGAGCGGATTTTTGAAAATTCGTAGCGTCGTGGTTTTCACTCGCTCCAAGAGCGCTCCGCCACCGCTTCATCATGAGTACAATTCATGCCAACGGTCCGTAATATAACTGCATATTACGCAAGAATTCATATGTTAAACATGTTTAGCTAGCTTGATAGAGATGGATCACTCAAATCAGAAATAATGTGAAGGCTATAATGACGGCAATGGATGAGCGGTAAATTATAGTTCACAAGGAATTAGTTTGTTCCTTCTAGATAATGAATATTTTCAGGTGAAAGCATGATTTAAACGGGTACAACACTAATTCACTCTGTCAGTAATGTATTAAAACAAATGTAATGGTATCTGATTTCGAATAAACAGACATCTGTAAGAAATGCAGCGATCCGTAGGTAAAATAACTGATGAAAATGTATTTTTATTTTCATTACAAACTTTGTACGGCATAAAGCAGCAGTTATACTCTTTTAATGCTGACAATGTTATTAGCTTGGTATGTGGTAGGAACAAAGTTTGCACACTAGTGTTCCAAACTCTCCTGTTATTTTATTTTAGTATTTTTTATTTTAATATGTGTTATGAACAGGAACGTTATATTTCAAACATTATTTCTTTTTTTGAGTGAGCGAGGAGTGGAGCGGGAGCGGGACATTGTGAACCCGGAGCGGAGCTGGAGCGGAGTGATTATTAAATGCACCTAGTATTTTATAGGTTCAAATAGACACACAATCTCGTTTATTTTATTTATTTATTTATTTTATTCTACTGGTAGTTAATTTTACTCAAACAGAAATTGAGGCCTGCCTCTAATTCTGGCCTCCTTCTAATAAAGGTCTGGACCGCGATGCGCTTGAGTAAAATAAAGGCCCGGGCCTGTATTAGGGGATTTACGGTAACATGAAAATCACCATTGCATTCCTTATTTTTAAAAAATATATTTTGTGGCACGGAAATGTCAAATCTGAATATTCTAATATTCTGCTTGGCCTCAAAGGAAAACTGTTTTGAGGATGAGCAGTTGATATTTTTGGGTGAATCTGTTTAATTTGAATACCAAACTCGTGCAAAAATAAAAGCGCACAGTGCTCAACACACTGTCAGCTGTAATGGAGTTTCATTTGTTTACTTGCTGACAGCTTTCAACCTGATTACACTTCATGTCCTGGAATTCTACAAAACCCAAAAAATAAAGCAGCACAACGTTGGCATTTTGAGGGCTTTCATCAGGAAAAGTGCTGATGTCTTGAGGACGCCATGTCTCATATTTCTAACAATCTGTTGGGCTGTTCTGTCTTTGTTCTTCTGGTGCTGTTTGCCCCCCGTCGAGTCTCTTTCAGAGCGCTGGTTTGATTCGTTCAGAGCCGTAGCCTCAGCTTTCATCACTCTGTTCTCCCTGTGTTCTGCTGGAGGTGTCATGCTGACCTGAGAGAGGCTGCTGCTGCTGACTCTTCACTCTCTGGCTTTTTTCTCTTCATTCTGTCTCTCAGAGTCCAAGCTTCACTGGCATCACTGTAAAGGAGCATCAGGCCAAAGCTTTCACCGGCTCACTGCAGGCTCTCAGAAATACACTCTATTTACTGGGGAACCTATGAACTGTGCCTTGATGAAACTCAGCAGCAGATGCTAGAGTGCTGCAGGTTTGCCAGACTATTCTTATGCAGTTGCTAAGGCGTTTGAGTCTGGTTTCCAAGATGTTCTGAGGGTTGTAGACTGTTGCTCTGTGGTTGTTAGGGTGTTGGGAGTTTAGGGCATCGCTATGCAGTTTCTAAGATGTTCTAGTTGTTTACTGATGTGTTCAGGGTGTTTTTTTAATGTGTTGCTATGCGGTTGCTACGGTGTTCTAAAGTTTAGGCTGTTGTTATGTGGTTGCTACGGTGTTCTGAGTGAGTTTAGAATGTTGCTATGCAGGAATAAAGAGATTAGTGTCGCTGTGCAGTTGCTAGAGTGTTCTAAATAAGTTTAGATTGTTGATATGTGGTTGTTAAGGTACTCTAAATGGGTTTAGGAAGTTGCTATGCAGGACTAGAGAGATTGGTGTTGTCGTGCAGTTGCTATACAGTTGCTATGGTGTTTTTACTGTGTTGCTGTGCCATTGCTAGGGTGTTGCTATATGATTGTTAGGATGTACTGAGTGGGTTTAGTTAGTTGCTATGCGGGAATAAAGAGATTGGTGTTGGTATGTAGTTGCTAGGGTATTCTAAATAAGATTAGGTTGTTGCTATGTGGTTGTTAGGGTGTTCTGAGTGGATTTAGAATGTTGCTATGCAGGACTAAGAAGATTGGTGTTGCTATGGAGTAGGGCTGGACAATATATCGAACGATATTGTGAGGCGCGTTTAGTCGATATTAAGCTCGATATGGCGTAGCTTGTTAGAGATTTACGTCTCTGTGTATTAATTGCTGCTCCAGCGGAACCTGAGCGGAACGCACGTGATGGAGATTTACTACTAATCAAAGCACCGGCTTCATTGACTAAACGCGCCTCACAATATCGTTCGATATATTGTCCAGCCCTACTATGGAGTTGTTGGGGTGTTCTAAATACGTTTAGGTTGTTGCTATGTGGTTGTTAGTGTTCTGAGTGGGTTTAGAATGTTGCTATGCAGGACTAAGAAGATTGGTGTTGCTATTCAGTTGCTGGGGTTTTCTAAATAAGTTTAGATTGTTGCTATGTGGTTGTTAAGATGTTGTGAGTGGGTTTAGATTGTTGGTAGGGCTGTAATCAACCAAAGAAAATCTTGGTCGACTGAAGTCCAGAAACTTTCGACTAAAAGTCGACTAAAAATGACGTTGTGGAGGGAAAAAAATGTACATTACATTAATTAGATACCTACTGTACTCAGTACTTGGTAGCCTTGTTGTCTGCCTAAATTAATTATAAATAAACATAAACTTTTTGCAGTATATTTAAGCGTTTTTTACCTAATTATTTTGCATTGAAATGAGTCTGACACGCGAGTCTGTCGTCTCTGACAGCGGTGCATCACGTGCACCTGCGCAATAACATAGCCTGTGATTTCTGAAAACAGTACTATGTTGTCAACTAGTGATATCACAAGAACTTTTGAGGAATGTGCAACATAATTTAGAAAATTATTTTAGTCATATGTTATAAGTATAACTGTCAGACACTTATCATTTCAGCCGCTCTGCGCAGCTCGCACAGAGCGAGGCTGAACATTAGAGCTCAGCTACGCGGCTGAGACACGAATAGACTTAACAATTCCTTCCGTGATATTATTTTTCCGTTTGGATGAGGGGCCGTTCACATGTCGCGCCTAAAAACGCGTGGAAAAAACGCTAGGCGCGATGCTTTCTTCCTAATGTCAACAAAGCGCTCGGGCGCTTGCTCTCCGGAAGCGTCTGCCGTTTCTAAGCAACCATCAGCTGCGCTCTAGCTCCAAGCCTATATGCGTCTCATGCATTGTTGCTTCTATTTGCGTCAAAATAATGGAGGCTTGACAAATCATAAAGTTCAGAAAATCCTTGGACCACAATGATGAGCTGTTTCTGCTGAGGTTTCAATGTAACGGAAAAACGTGAGGAAGCTGATGAAGCGGAAAAACGAGCGCGTCGCACCGCGTGCGCGTCGCGACCACGTCGCTTCCATTATGCGCGCGCAAGACGCGCATCTACATTTGAAATAACGAACTTGATCGCGCAAAAGACGCTACATGTGAACGGCCCCAAAAGCCTACTTATCTGTCTCTCTTCTCCAGCGGGTTGGGCTAATCCAAAAAAGTGAAAACAATGGGGGTGTTCTGAAAACAGACTGTTCCCTGTGAAACAAGGGTGCTCTGAAAACACCCCCATTAGCAATTAGTGCTTTCCACCTGATGAAATAAGCACGGCCAAACTGATGAAATGAGCGCGGCAAAAAATCGACCAATCAGAATTTTGGTCGAACCAGACCATATCGACCAATTAATCGACTAATCGACTGGGACGTTACAGCCCTAATTGTTGGCATGCAGGACTAAGGGGATCTGTGTTATGTAGTTGCTAGGGTGTTCTAAATGAGTTTAGGTTGTTGCTCTGTTGTTGTTAGGGTGTCTTGAGTGGGTTTAGATTGTTCCCATGCAGAACTAAGGGGATTGGTCTTGCTGTGCAGTTGCTAGGTTATTCTAAATAAGTTTAAGTTGCTGCTGTGTGGTTTCTAGGGTGTTCTCAGTGAATGTAGGAAGTTGTTATGCAGGACTAAAGAGATCGGTGTTGCTATGCAGTTGCTAGCATGTTCTGGTTGTTTACTGATGTGCTCTGGGTGTTTTTCAGTGTGCTGCTATGTGGTTGTTGGGGTGTTCTAATTAAGTTTTGGGTTGTTGCTATGTGCTTGTTAGGGTGTTCTGAGTGGGTTTAGGAAGTTGTTATGCAGGACTAAAGAGATTGGTGTTGCTATGCAGTTGCTAGAGTGTTCTGGTTGTTTACTGTTGTGTTCTGGATGCTTTTTTAGGTGTTACAGTGTTAAAATGTGTTTAGGGTGTTGCTTTTTGGTTGTTAGGGTGTTGTAAATGGGTTTAGGAAGTTGCTTTGCAGGACTAAGGAGATTGATGTTTCTATGCAGTTGCTAGGGTGTTCTAAATATGTTGACAATGTTTCTATGTGGTTGTTAGGGTGACATATTCTGGGGTGTTGACGCATAGTCAATAAGGGTGTTGCTATGCAGTCTCTGATGTGTTCCAAATTTTTAGTATGGTGCTCTGCAGTTGCTAATGCTTATGGAAGGTTTTTTTTTTTTTTGGTAAGTTGCTGTGTGATATTTCAGGTGTTGTGAATGATTTTATAGTGTTTTTATGTGGTTGCTAGGGTGTGTGGCTGTAGGGTGTTTCTACATAGTCAGTAGGTTCTTCTAAGAGTGCTTGCTTGGCATTTTTCAGGTGGTTGCTAGGGAGTTACTATGCAGTCTTTGAGGTGTTCTGAATGTTTTAGTGTGTTGCTATATGGTTGCTAAGTGATCACTGACCTAATTGAAATAAACCCTCAAGTTCATATAACAGTATGATCTGTAGATATGACTTTTGCTCAGTAGCTCTAGCAGGAGAAGAGCCGTGTTAGCAAACAGCACTAATAGAAAAGGAGCGGTGTCCCTCTGACGCTGTATTCCGTTAGCGTCTCTTTCAGCAATCGTCCCGTGGGCTGACAGGTGTGAGTGTTAACAGACTCTGCTTCCTCTTCTGTATGAGTGTGAGGACATGCAGCCTCGCTGTCTGTCTGTCTCTCTCATTCTGTCACGGCGGACACTAGAGACACAAATTATAGAGCAGCGCTTAGCGGGAAACAGACAGAGGTGTGTAGAGAAGAGGGGAAGGTGAGGGAGGAGGGCTTCAGAAAGTCAGGAGGAGGTGAAGTAATTAAGAGAGCGGGTCAGTGAAGTCAGCATGTGAATGGAGAGATCAGACGGGGAAAATGAAGTGTCCGAGAGGAGTATGAGCTGAAGCATTCACTATCTGCAACTGAGACGCATGCTGTTATCAGTGGTTATTATAGTAAACTAAAAGTAAACTAAAACCGTTAAATATATATATATATATATATATATATATATATATATTAATTAAATAAAAATTAAATAAATTAAAAAATAATAATTTTCTTTGTTTAAATTGTCATACTATACTGAAATAAAATGTTATTAACATTTTAACATAAATTAAAATAAAAATGGAAAATATGAAAATAAAAACAAATTCAAAAGACTAATAAACTCTATTACTGTATTTTAATGATACTAAAATAACACCATTACAGAAATAAAAAATAAATACATTTTATCTGAAATGAAATAAAATATTTAAATATAATTATGTAATTTTCTTTTAGTTTAAATTTATCTGCTAAATTGAAATGAAATATAATAAAAAATTTAACATATAAAATATATAACAAAAAATGTAAAAACAAAAAATGATTACAAATTTAACATAAATAAAAAATATAAAAATAAAAACTAATTTAAAAGACTAATAAAATCTATTACAGTATCTCAATGATACTAAAATAAAACTGACTATTACAGAAATGCACCGGGTTCAGTACTAGTTCAACTAGTTAATTAACAGTATTTGTAGCATAATGTAAATTTCTGCAGAAAATTTACAGTAAAAACAGTAATAATGTGAAATATTATGACTGTTTTAAATAATTTGTTTCTGTGTGGGTAAATTTTAAAGTGTAATTTATTCATGCGATGCAAAGCTGAATTTTCAGCATCATTACTCCAGTCTTCAGTGTCACACGATCCTTCAGAAATCATTCTAATATGCTGCTCAAACATTTCTGATTATTATCAGGGTTGCTGATGAATGCTGCCTTATATTTATGTGGAATGCTATTTATTTATTTATTCATTTTGTTTATTTATTTTTTTTAGGATTCAAAGTTTAATGTTCAAAAGAACATAATTTATTTAAACTGGAATATTTTGTGTTATTACTGTCCCTTTTGATGAATTTAATGCATTCTTGCTTGAAAAAAAGTATTAATTTCAGACAGAGTTGAATAACGTCCTGATCAGACTCGTGGCGAGTCATGCGATGAGCTTTAAAATGTTAGCATGCATCTGATCTGCAACGTCCATCACAAAAATGATTAAACGTCAGTAACGAGGGTCAAATTGAAGGAATAAAGACGGGAGTTGTGAGAGGCTTTACTGTGTGTTAACTGGGCTCGGACACGCCTCGTCCTTGTCATCATAAATTACCACTGGATGAGAGCGTATTGACAAAGCAATCAATGGTGGCTCAGAATTCAGCCGAGGGCCACAGGCATCCCAGAATGTCAGCGTGTGATGACAGCGCTAATGAATGGATGTCAGGCCTGCGGAGGCCATTGGAGGTAAAGCATAAGGGATCCGTCGTCATGCTGCTTACTTCACACTTTCTTTGAATGAGAGCACCGATTCGGGACGCGTGTGCGCTCTTGTCTTCTGTCGGTTTTCTAAACTCATTTGACGTTGATTCTGAACAGCTTCTACTCCTCTTTCTGAATTGCAGATCATCCGTTCGGTTCTGTTAGAACAGTATTAGGAGGCTAGTAAACCATAAATGTTTCTCAATTCCAGGAGAATAAATTGAAATGCCCTGTCAGATATTTTGACTCCCTCTGACTTTATGAAGTCATCTTTCTTAATTCCATCTTCATATTTCTCTTTTACAGGTATCAAGACATGAGGCGACAGATTGGCTTCGAGATCCGAGACATGTGGTACAACCTGGGTGAGTCGACCTTTAAGAAATCATTATTAAATCAGACAAAAATAGATGTAAAATATTGTATAAGTCTGCAAGTTCTTTACACATCAAATACTTCATCTGCTTGATCAAAATCAGCTTCTTTTTGAATAATGTCTAAGTTTGGTGGTTTTGCATAGCAACTCAGTGGATAAACTGCAAATCACTCTCAGTTGAAACTACGAGAGTAAAGTCAAAATACTACGAGAATAAAGTCAAAATGCTGTGAGAATAAAGTCGGAATCTTTGGAGAATAAAGTTGGAATGTTTGGAGAATAAATTTGCAATGTTTGAAGAATAAAGTTGGAATGTTTTGTGAATAAAGTCGAAATACTATGAGAATAAAGTTAAAAAACTATGAAAATAAAGTCGAAATGTTTCGAGAATAAAGTCGGAATGTTTGGGGAATAAAGTCGGAATGTTTTGGGAATAAAGTCAAAATGTTTGGAGAACAAAGTCTGAATGTTTCGAGAGTAAAGTCGTAAGATTTCGGGAATTGCTTCCAGACGGTCAGTTTTGCATACTTGTACTGTATAATAATAGTATGATTTATGGGAAAGTACACTACTGTTCAAAATTTGGGGCCAGTGAGATGTTTATTAAATCTCTTATGCTCACATAAAAGTCGAAATGTTTAAAGAATAAAGTCGGAATGTTTCGAGAATAAAGTCGAAATGTTTGGAGAATAAAGTCTGAATGTTTGGAGAATAATGTCGGAATGTTTTGGGAATAAAGTCAAAATGTTTGGAGAATAAAGTCTGAATGTTTGGAGAGTAAAGTCGGAATGTTTTGGGGATTAAAGTCGAAATGTTTCGGAAATAAAGTCGGAATGTTTGGAGAATAAAGTCAGAATGTTTCGGGAATAAAGTCGAAATGTTTGGAGAATAAAGTCTGAATGTTTGGAGAATAAAGTCAGAATGTTTTGGGAATAAAGTCGAAATGTTTGGAGAATAAAGTCAGAATGTTTCGGGAATAAAGTCGAAATGTTTAAAGAATAAAGTCGAAATGTTTAAAGAATAAAGTCGAAATGTTTGGAGAATAAAGTCTGAATGTTTGGAGAGTAAAGTCGGAATGTTTCGGGAATTAAAGTCGAAATGTTTCGGAAATAAAGTCGGAATGTTTGGGGAATAAAGTCGAAATGTTTGGAGAATAAAGTCTGAATGTTTGGAGAATAAAGTCTGAATGTTTTGGGAATAAAGTCAAAATGTTTGGAGAATAAAGTCTGAATGTTTGGAGAATAAAGTCAGAATGTTTCGGGAATAAAGTCGAAATGTTTGGAGAATAAAGTCTGAATGTTTGGAGAATAAAGTCGAAATGTTTCGGGAATAAAGTCGAAATGTTTGGAGAATAAAGTCGAAATGTTTGGAGAATAAAGTCAGAATGTTTCGGGAGTAAAGTCGAAATGTTTAAAGAATAAAGTCGAAATGTTTAAAGAATAAAGTCGAAATGTTTGGAGAATAAAGTCTGAATGTTTGGAGAGTAAAGTCGGAATGTTTCGGGGATTAAAGTCGAAATGTTTCGGAAATAAAGTCGGAATGTTTGGGGAATAAAGTCGAAATGTTTGGAGAATAAAGTCTGAATGTTTGGAGAATAAAGTCTGAATGTTTTGGGAATAAAGTCAAAATGTTTGGAGAATAAAGTCTGAATGTTTGGAGAAGAAAGTCAGAATGTTTCGGGAATAAAGTCGAAATGTTTGGAGAATAAAGTCGAAATTTTTGGAGAATAAAGTCAGAATGTTTCGGGAGTAAAGTCTAAATGTTTAAAGAATAAAGTCGAAATGTTTAAAGAATAAAGTCGAAATGTTTGGAGAATAAAGTCTGAATGTTTGGAGAGTAAAGTCGGAATGTTTCGGGGATTAAAGTCGAAATGTTTGGAGAATAAAGTCTGAATGTTTGGAGAGTAAAGTCGGAATGTTTCGGGGATTAAAGTCGAAATGTTTCGGAAATAAAGTCGGAATGTTTGGGGAATAAAGTCGAAATGTTTGGAGAATAAAGTCTGAATGTTTGGAGAATAAAGTCTGAATGTTTTGGGAATAAAGTCAAAATGTTTGGAGAATAAAGTCGGAATGTTTCGAGAACAAAGTCGGAATGTTTCGGGAATAAAGTCGAAATGTTTCGGGAATTGCTTCCAGACGGTCAGTTTTGCATACTTGTACTGTATAATAATAGTATGATTTATGGGAAAGTACACTACTGTTCAAAATTTGGGGCCAGTGAGATGTTTATTAAATCTCTTATGCTCACATAAAAGTCGAAATGTTTAAAGAATAAAGTCGAAATGTTTGGAGAATAAAGTCTGAATGTTTGGAGAGTAAAGTCAGAATGTTACGGGAATAAAGTCGGAATGTTTTGGGAATGAAGTCGAAATGTTTCGGGAATAAAAGTGAAATACTGCGAGAATAAAGTCGAAATGTTTCGAGATTAAAATCTAAATGTTTCAAGAATAAAGTTGTTTGTATTTCGCTATAAAACTGACAAAATTTGGAAGATGAGAGCTAATCTGATGATTGCTACGAATTAATTCTCGTTTTTGACTTTATTCTCAAAACATTTCGACTTTATTCTTGTAATTTCGACTTTATCAAAATTTTTACTTTATTCTCGTAGTATTTTGACTTTATTCTCGTAATATTTCAACTTTATTCTCATAATATTTTAACTTTATTCTTGTAATTTCGACTTTATTCTTCAAATATAACGACTTTAATCTTGTAATCTTAGAATTTTATTTATTTATTTATTTTAATGTGCCACTAAAAACATTGTCGTACATTAAAACGTTTTGGGTCAGTACGATTTTTAAATATTTTTGAAAGTCTCTTTTGCCCACTAGGGCTGCATGTATTTGTTAAAAAATACAGTAAAAACTGTAAAATTGTGAAATAATATTACTATTTAAAGTAGCTGTGTTCTATTTGAATCTGTTTCAAAATATAATTTATTCATGCGATGCAAAGCTGAATTGTTAGCATCATTTCTCCAATGTCACATGACTCTTTAGAAATCATATGCCATCTAATATGCTGATTGGCTGCTTAAGAAACATTTCTTCTCTTTGTTATGATTTTTGATCAATTGAATGCATCCTTGCTGAATAAAAACATCAATCAATCAAAACACTGAAATATGTAGTTTTACTTGGATGTGTCCAAAAAAACCACAGCATGTTTAAATGGTTTCCCAGATTTCACATACCATAATTCACAAACTTCATTCTCATTTATTTTTGTAAGCCTCATGTCTGGCACATTTGTAATGCTTACAGTTTTAGCACTGATTCAGGCGGGTTATTTTTTGGCCGAGACACCTCACGGTTATTTAGAGTCATGCAAACGGAAATGCTCTGAAAGTGAAGGTGCTAATTAGTGGCAGGACAGTTGAGGAAGTACCGCTGTGAAAGTATTTTTTATCTTCTACGTTCCTCTCTGAAGGAATATTTGCCACCTCACGCTAGACGTGTTTCTCGCCGCCTTTGGTTGTTCATGAGCTCGTGGCATTTGATAGCGGGTTTAGTCGCAGACACCCGAGATTCAGAGATGTTTGCACGAAACTCTGAAGATTTTTGCCTTTTGAGAGCTTTAGAAATCGTGCCTCCGAAATAGAAGTTGTACACAGCTCACTAAAATACATAAAAGTTGTTGTTAGACACAAATAGGCACTGCGGGGAATTAGCTGAGAGTTGATATTCCCTGTGTTGCTGCATACCGGCAAAAATACCACAAACAGATCCTGGGTGTATGGTAGAAAACACACAGAAAAGATCTTAAACAAATAAACTGAAGGCTTGCTAACTTGTATCTTTTGAACATCCTGCAGGTCCACACAAAATCAAGTTTATCCCTGAGATGGTGGGTCCGATTCTGGAGATGACGTTGGTTCCTGAGATCGAGCTGCGTAAAGCTACCATTCCCATCTTCTTTGACATGATGCAATGCGAGTTTCACTTCAGACGTTGCTTCCAGACGGTCAGTTTTGCATACTTGTACTGTATAATAATATGATTAATGGGAAAGTACACTGCTGTACAAAATTTAGGGCCACTGAGATTTTTATTAACGTTTTTGTCTCTCATGCACTCATAAGCTGCATTTATTTGATCAAAAATACAGGAAAAACTGTTATATTATTACTCCTTAACTGTTTTTTTTATTTGAATATATTTTAAAGTGCAATTTATTCCTGTGATGCAAAGCTGAATTTTTAGCATCATTACTTCAGTCTTCAATGTCACATGATACTTCAGAAATCATTTTATTTTGCTGATTTGCTGCTTAAGAAACATTTCTTATTATTATTAATGTTGAACAGTTGTGCTGCTTAAGTAACTAATTAAACATTTTATTTATTCTTTATTTGTATTTATTTTTTGTTTATACTGTGACGTTTTTGTAGATTTTTCTATATTTATTTGTTTGTTTATTTCTTTATTTTTGATGTAAGAATTATTACATTTAAAAATATTTTATTTCTGATCAATTTAATGCATAATTACTGAATAAAAGTGTTTTTTTAAAACACTTTATTTTATTGATCCCAATAAATGATACAGTGTTAATTGGTAGTGCATTTATGGTAATTTTAAGTATACCAATATTTCCATAGTTAATGTGTGCCAATTTATTATTATTTTTATTTATTTACTTTTTTTTTTCATTGATTAATTTATTTATTTAAGGGTGAATTATAATATTAAATTATTATATATTATAATAATGTTTAAAAAAAAATATTAAATTTTTAATCAATTTAATACATCATTGCTGAGTAAAGGTAAAACTATTTTTTATTGTATATTTATTATTTATTATATATATATTTTTTTATTGGTCATTTTGATGAGTATTATCACAATACCAACATTTCTGTAGTAAATACTTAAAGCTTTTAAATACTAAAAAGAATCATGACTATTTATTGTCACAGCAAAAGCTAATATGCTACAGTACAAATGTTATTTTTTATATTAATATCATATTTAAATATTAAAATATTGAAATATTAAATGAAACATGTTGTCTTAAAGTGTTTCTCAATAATTAAATATTGCTTCAGGTTTGTTTTTTAAGTAATTAAGTAAACAGACACTAGCATTTGTGCAATTTTTTTTTCTTTTCTTTTATTATTATTATTATTTTTTATTTTATTATATATTTTTTTAAATATTACATTTAAAAAAAATCTTTACCTTAATTTTTGATCAATTGAATACATCATTGCTGAGTAAAGGTATTCATTTCTTTCAAAAAATATTTTTTATTGACCCCAATAATTGATACAGGGTTGATTAGTAGTGCATTTATAGTCATTTTGATGAGTAGTATTACAATACAAACGTTTTTGTGGTAAATACATTGCTTCAGGTCTTTTTTTAAGTAATTAAGTAAGCAGACAGTCGCTAGCAAGTGTGCAAATACGCATGTGAGCTTTCGAACACAGCTGTTCATGATGTAAAAAGCTGCTGCTTTATGGTTTTAATTTTTCTGATGGACCATTACAAATGCAATGTGTTGTGGAAATATCAGTCAAAAAAGCAGGCATTGAATACAAGTTAATTTGCATTCGTTTACCATACTGTAGTTCCAGTTTTGATCTTGCATACTATCTAGTGTACAAATTAGGATGCAGTCCGTGTTCCACATCCCACAGCAATCTTCATCTACCTCAAAGATCACTGCTGGAAGGTTATGGATTCACTGCTTCCTCTGATATGGGTTGCTTTTATGATAATCTACATATGTGAGAGTGCCTTTGGACTGATAATGGTGCAGTAC
>NC_133382.1:37286996-37303238 GCF_049309525.1 Garra rufa
ACTGAAATTGGATATCAAAAATTTATATAACAACCTTATTTAAAGCAAAAATAGCTACATTTTAACAAAAGGGTCCAGTCCACACTGTTGCTATAAAATTAGAAGCACATAATCCCCTACAATATTATTATTTGCTTAAACATTAAGATTTGTACTCATTGAAATTTCTAAAGTGGTCAAACCTGTTCATTAGAAGAATACTTTTGGCAATATAGTGTATATCATTACCATAAAAAAAACCCTGGTTGCTGGGAATCATAAAAGCCCTAACCAACTTTAGACTAACTACATTACTTAGTAAAACAAACAAACAAACAAAAAAGCATATAAAAGCAATGAACATCAGTTATACATATTTATATTTATATTTATACATATATTTTTTTTTTACACACTTTTCCAGTCTTTTATGAATCCTGGATGGATAAAGCCATTGTTTAAAACAGAAAACCTTGAGTTTGACCTTTAAACCATTAAAATAAAATAACCTTGGCTAAACAATATCAAATCAATTTTTTTACTCTTTTATTGAACTATACTGAACTATTACTCAAAAACTTCAAGCAAAAATATTTGACCAAATTCTCTTTCTCTACTGCTCAGACAGACCAGATGAAGAAAGTAATGATTTTATTTTAGGAATTTCATTTCACACACAAAAAAAGTAAAAAAAAAAAGATTAAAAAAAAGACAAAACTTTAAAACCAAACCCAAAACTTAATCCCATGCCACTTAATCATCAATAATTAATATTCAAGAGTGAAGCTGAAGAAGTTTTAATAAAGAGCCACACTAGTTCCTACAATGGTTTCCAGCCAGCTCCCTAAAGTTAAAAAAAAAACACACACACACACACACACACACACACACACACACGCTAAATGGTCCCTAATTAGTGTTAAATGAGAGCGTGGTGTGGTGTCAGCGGTGGAGTGGGTGTGCGGGATAGATGGGTCAGAACGACACACGGGATAAAACCCTTCCTAAAGTGATTACAGTAAACCCATTAGAGAGCCAGAGCGGAGCGCCGTTCCCCTCACACATTCACACTAATCCACAACACCTTGCGCACTACATAGGGCGCTATTTTTCTCTCATTCTCAGTCCTGAATTGAAAACGGCACACAAAAGATGTTCAGATTTGAGCGACGGAAACATAAATAATAAAGGCTGCCAGTGCTAACAGACTGTTCTGAACTTTCACTAAATTTAAGCTTTTGGAAACCTCATTATGCAACAATATTCCAGTCAATCGTGACAAATTTGTCATCATCAAACGAATAAGCCTGTTCTTTCTGATTAACGCCTAAATTTATGCATTTCTCAGCCTTCATTTAGACCGTAGCATGACGCTATCTGGAAATCTGCGCGCTCCCGCCGGATGATCTGCATGCTCATCTAGCTTTAATGCTAATGAGAGTTTATCACACAATCACGCTGCTAATTGAGTTCAGAACGCAGCCGCGATAGCCATCAGCATCCATTAGCATGCTAGCATGAATAGGCTCAGCTCATTTTTGAGCTTAAAGATAAAGCAAGGTCAAACCCTCCACCGCCAGACCGGTTTATCAAATAATATCAATGCAATTTTGCCATTTGCGATCTGATAAATCACTTTTTCAGGCATAAAGGAAAGATACCCCTCAGGAAATTCGTCACCTGACTGATAGAATTCAATGCAATTTCTCAAGCTAGCATTCAATCATGTAAGCACTATTTAGTAAGAATAGGATGGTCAACCTTGCTTAAAATTGACTAGTCTATTTGTTTTCAAAGTGAGGTCCAAAGGAAAAAATAAATAAATATTTGCAAAAAAAAAAAGAGACATTAATGACTAAAAAATCTAATACTACAATACTATAGTACACAAATGATACAAAAACATAATTATGTAACTATAAAAGCTAAATATTTTACTCATATACAAACATCTACAGTACTAAAGTACTATAAATTGTAAGAATGTAACGCAATACACATTTTTCATATAGTATTTTACATATATTTAATAACAATAAATAAATAAATCAAACACTATATTACTATAGTATGACGACGATTTAGTGCCATATAAAAAAAATCTAAGATTATGAGATTAAAGTTGTAATATTTTGAGAATAAAGTCCAATTTACGAGAATACAGTCGAAATGTTTCGAGAATAAAGTCAAAATGTTTTGAGAATAAAATAAAAATGTTTTGAGAATAAAGTCGAAATATTACGAGAATAAAGACAATGTTTCGAGAATAAAGTCAAAATGTTTTGAGAATAAAATAAAAATGTTTTGAGAATAAAGACAATGTTTTGAGAATAAAGTCAAAATGTTTTGAGAATAAAATAAAAATGTTTCGAGAATAAAGTCAAAATGTTTTGAGAATAAAATAAAAATGTTTTGAGAATAAAGACAATGTTTTGAGAATAAAGTCAAAATGTTTCAAGAATAAAGTCAAATTGTTTCGAGAATAAAGTCAAATTGTTTCGAGAAAAAAGACAATGTTTTGAGAATAAAGTCAAAATGTTTCAAGAATAAAGTCAAAATGTTTTGAGAATAAAATAAAAATGTTTTGAGAATAAAGACAATGTTTTGAGAATAAAGTCAAAATGTTTCAAGAATAAAGTCAAATTGTTTCGAGAATAAAGACAATGTTTTGAGAATAAAGTCAATGTTTCGAGAATAAAGTGAAAATGTTTCGAGAATAAAGTTAAAAAAATAACAAGAATGAAGTCAAAATGTTTCGAGAAAAGTCGAAAAGTTTCGAGAATTTAAATCATAGAAATTCAAGTTATAATATTTGCTACAAATTAATTTTCGTAATTTCGACTTTATTCTCAAAACATTTAAAATTTATTCTCAAAACATTACGACTTTATTCTCAAAACATTACGACTTTATTCTCGAAATATTAAGATTTTAATTACTTAATCTTATATGTTTTTATATTCTTTAACATGGCACTAAAACGTCGTAGTACTATAGCAAGTACAAAAAAATGAAAAACTAATTATTTTCCAAATAATATTTTACACAATTGTAATAATTGACTAAAAATGACAAATTTTCACAGTATAAATTGTATTTCTATTTATACTTTATCACAGTATAAACGGGATAAAATTATAGTTTTTTTTAATTATTCAAACTAAACTTTAAAGGTGAGTTATATATTGAGCAATATTTCATTTTCAAGGGTCTATTTCTTTAAGCTCAAAAACAGAGGAAACCCAACTTTGATCCAAATCTAAATAAAAGAAAAAAGAAAGCGCAGAGAAGAGTGGGAAACTCAAGCACAGAAAGTCAAATGGCATCTAGCGATGCAGCCCTGGGAAATAATTAAACAGGAATCTGTGCTACTTCAGAGAAGCATTAAATAAATAAGAACAAACATGAAATAATCAGCATCCCACACTCATCTGGTATCAGTGCCAGCTCTTCATATCAAACGTGCTGCTATAATTAAACTGACCGCTGAGAATCACACACATCTCCGATGCAGCACAGTATTTTCAGCTTTCTTTAAGGGTGACTTCCTTTCTTAACCTTCAGTGACTCAGCTGAAAATGCTCTCTAAATGAATTCCCAACGACTGGTTTCAAAGCCTGAGACCCGGCGTGCTCCTTCTCACTCTGAAATACCACATAAAATAAAGCACTAAATGACAGCAAAGACGATACGGCGCACGATGGAAATAACTCGACCTTTACCGGAACGACAGAGTCATCATATGCATTTCTGAGGTCAGGCATCCCAGATAGAGGTCCGAGACTCACAAAAACGGTACAAACTTGAACTTTGATAGCATCGCTGTATGTATCGGAAAACAGGTGAGCAAATACAGCAGAATAGAAGGGCAAAATGTGACTAGTAGAAAAAGTGAGTAAAACTAAACAACACCAGAGACCTCAAAGCATAGTTATAGCACTGCAAACACAGCTTTGCAATTGAAGAGTCACTATTACTATCACTCAAGATTAAGAACCGCAGACATTACTGCATGTGTTTGGTACTGTGCTGAACTTCAGTTCGTTCTTCCACTGATGCTCCACCTCTCTGACTGAGACCTTACACAACGTCTCTGGAGGACAAGCTCTGGATTATGGGTAATTGGGCTCAGAGGAACGGGTGCTGAGACTCCATCACACATCCTAACTTCCTCAAGACATAAAGCCGCCATGTAATTATCCAGAAAATTGAGGTACCGCTCATAATTAAATCTGCCGCAGCTTTTAATTTGCTCAGGAGTTACAGCTAATGCTGCGTACACTCTGGAGTCCAGCTAAGAAAACCCAACACATGGCACTGCCAAAATTCACAGTCAGCCATATACAGTGTTCCACATATTATTACGGTCATTATGGGTGTTTTATTAATAGAAAAAACAAAAAGAACAAAATTTAGCTGCAAGCAGTGATTGCTGGGGATTTAAGCATATAAGGGAAAAAACATTGCATATTATTGAACAAGGCTGTATCTATGTAAAGCAATGATTAAAAACACATTTTTGGCAAATCCAGGTAATTTACCATAGAAATATTATGTTTTTAACGTTTATGACTGTTACAGCGCCAGCTGTGGTCTGATCCCCTTAAAACTTTGGAGGCTTGTAGAATCGCATGTGCTCAGCAGGTTTCGTGAAGTTTTGAGTTTTTCTTTAGGCTTTACGTGATTTTGGGTAAACTGGCACAGGCCCCTTTTCTAAACAACCCCATTATACCTTCCCAAAGGGCAAATTTCTACTTTTTGTTTTGGATAATTATTGGCCTAGAGAGTCCTGCGAATTTTACTGCAGTGTTTTTTTTCCAGATTGAGTGAAGGACTAATTCGTAAATTATTATTTTTATTTTTTTTTACATCTTGTCAATCATTTAACAAACGATTTGAGTGACAGCAGGGGTTGTGTAGAATGAGGAGTTGTATCATTCAATGCGAATATTTTGTATATGTGCAAACAACCGTGCAACGTACAATCGTTTACACCTTTAAAAAATGCGATATCACTCCTCCTAGTGGCCGATTTCTTTAAAATTTCTCTCAGACCTTCGGGGCCATGAGTTGTCCAACAGGCGCTCAAGTTTTTTGAAATACAGAAATGTCCTTGTAGACACTTGTGGCACTTCGGACCAAGATTGTGCACACCGATTTTCATGTTGACAGGACAAATGGTTGTGGAGTTATAGCCATTTTTATGTGTTTTATAGCACCACCAAGTGGCCAAGCTCCGCATTTTTTTCCTGTTACCTCAGATTGAGTTCTCACGTAAGTGTTCTGAGTTTGGCAGAGACATCTCATTCCGTTCAGGAGTTATAGGCATTTAACTTAAAGTGGCCCTGCCCCTTTCAAACGTTTTGGCACCCCTTTGCGATGATAAGTCAAAAGTTCAACTTTTTTTTATTGATGTTCGCTCTCCAGAGAATCTTTCTGCACTGGTTTGCTTCCGATCAGGCGAAAACCCTAGGACTAGTTTGCAAAAGTGTGTTTTTTACCAAATGCAAAATACCCAAAAGAACTATGTTTTGTCTGACGCGAGTCAAGAATTACAACGACATAAGACACTTGAGCTTGCAACTGACGGTTTAGGAGTTATAAGTAAATTCATGCTTTTGATCACTGTAGCACCCCCGTCAGGCCGATTGGGGCCAGCCTTGGTCACGTTGTAGGTGGTGTGAGTACTACCAAACCTCCAAGTTTCAAGTCTCTACGACTTACAGTTTGGTCTGCACGATCTGTTTTATGTGGAGATCGCTGATCCATGACCATTCTAACAATTACAATAGGGTTTCAGCGCTAAGCGCTTGAACTCATAAAAAAATTATGCATGCTATTTGACCATGAACCTAACATGGTTGTTGAACTAGAGAGAAAAGGCTTTTAAAATTAATTTCATATTGTTCTTTAATGCATATGACATTTGTTACTCATGTAAAAGAGAAACAAATGATGGTGTTCTCTTCTGGTTAGGAAAATGAGAAAAGTACTCAAGCACGTAATTGTGTGATTGGAGTGAACTGCTGCGGTTTTCCCAGAACGAAAAAAAAAAAAAAGGAGAATAAGGACAAATAAAATTACGAAACGTGAATCGATTGCCTGCTTTTTCAATTTACTAGTGCGTTATAGGATTACAGGCTGACTAATATTACCATGCTCATTAATATTCCCTGCATAATTATCAGAGCTGAATTAATTACATGTGACATGTGACAGTCATTCATAAATGCAGGTAGATACAACAATTCTAGTGATTTATAGGCATCTAAAGCTAAATGTCATTTCTTCAGTGGATTTGCCCTTTACTGTACAAACACACCCACTGAGAATGAATCCTGCATAAATGTGGCTTATTAAGAAAAGTAACAGCATTTCCAGGAATCTCTTACAGCATTACAAAAGGTAGATCAGCAATCCATTGGTGGGCAGAAAAAAGCACAAGTGATGTTCTAGCTTAGATGCTGCATTGCAGAGAGAGAATGAGCGCTCCTTTATTATTCAGCTGTGTGTGGAACTGATCTGTCCAGCTGTTGGTTTACAATCGCTGGCATACGACAGTCCACATGCACTACTGTCCCATGGCAACACCCTATAACACCCCAAAAACCATAGCAACTACATAACAAAACACTAAAACAAACAAATAACCTCAGAAACGTCACATCAATACTCTACAAAACAGCTAAAATGACTACAAACTAGGGCTGCAACTAACGATTATTTTAATAATCGATTAATCTGTCGATTATTTTTTCGATTAATCGATGAATCGGATAAAAAACAAGGGATTTACAACCCTTTATTCAAAAACAGAACTAAAATCTTTAGAAAGTGCACGAACATGTTGCTCCTTGAACTGTTATAATAATAATAATAAAATAAAAATGGACTAACACAAAAAACATACACATGTATGCTTTACATCTGCCAAATATATAGACTAAATAAACTAAAAATACTATCCGTCAAGACAGCGGCTTGCTGTGGTGTACATGCTGCATTTCCCATCAAGAAGCCTCTCAAATTAAATTCCTCAGTGCGCATTAAAAAGTCATGTGACTTTGCACGCTGGAACGGGATAACTTGACTAACTTTCTGCTACATTCATTCTGCCATGGCGGTGTTTAGTGTCCTGCCATCAGCAGCGACCAGCTGGAAGAGTTCCGCATTCAAATGCACGCAAAACTGGCCTCAAAGCCCCAGCAAAAGTAATTACCATGAATGTGTCAAGGCAAAAATTAAGAAAATATTCGAATTACTTATTAATAAACTAGTATTTTCTGATTCAGTGTTGCAAAGATGAAATTGACGATCCTGCCATCTGCTCATTAATGCCTAATGCATCTTTATGGATTAGCTAATGAAAGAGTTTTGTTTTCGATTTTAATTATTTCGTTTTATAGTAAAATAATAATTTAAAGCTTTCTATAGATATTGTGTTTGTGAGGCAATTACCTGGGTTTCGGTTAATTATTGTGAAGCGCTCCTGTTTAAACCAAAGATATCAAGCATATTCTGTTTGTTTTCTTTAAGAGCACATTTTGTTGATACTGTTAGTTAGTACACACAAACTAAGGTAGACCCTTTACAGTTCCGGCCGGGTGGTAAATTACTCTTACCTTTATGAGCAAAAAAGAAATTCCACATTGCACTGGCGTCTCCATGCCCTGCAGAGCGCGCTTCTCTCCGCACAAACTTTGGATTTATATTGATTGAATGATTAAACTAATATTGTGATATGTTTTAAGTTTTTTATGGATTTTAATTTAAATCGCGATGAATTAAGCAGGCTTTTGATCTGTCTGCCGCTGTTTGCTAGGTATAACTTTAAAAAACAAAAACTTGAATTTAACAAACAAAAAGTGTTACAAATATATCTCTAAATTAACTTTATAAACTAAAGGAACGAAAATAAATGTAATCACTTTGCTATTAAAATCAGCAGCTGTGTAATGAGGAAGAGAAAGAGAAAAAAAGACAGTCGGACTGGAAATTCAGTCGGCCAAAAATTGATGAGCTGTCGGCTACTTTCTTAATTAAATATATTATTTCTTTGATTTATTTTAGCGTTTTTAGGCTGCTTGTTAGCTGACTGAAGTGTAGGCTATATATAAAAAAACAACGTGCCACCGTCACAGCCCTATTCAAAACTGAGACGATTTCACCTCAGCAGAGCTCCTCTTTCTCCTTACGGTTGTGGTATGTTTTCGACACATTATACAGACAGACAGTCTTACAAAAACTATAGAAGTAGTTTTCTCCATCTCCACTATCCAACGACCCGTACAGCAGCTGTTTTGCGATCGAGCATTGGCTGCTGTGAAAGTACGCTAGCCAAAGTAGGCTTAAATATCAAACATGTTTGATATAAATCGGGGCAGCATATATATATAATGTAGAAACGGTGCTTTATGCTCAAATGTTCCAGTTTTGCGCATAAGTTAAATTCGCATTTTTGGATGGAAACACAGCTTATGAGGTGCCGAACTCTGCTGGCTTCAGTGCGGGAGAGAGACCGAATGTGTCCACTCCGCTCTGCGCTCAATTTTTTTTAAAATATATATAATAACAACCAAATGTCTCTGCGTCGCGCGACACAACGAATCGATTATGAAATTCGTTGCCAACGCTTTTAGTAATCGATTTTTATCGATTTTATCGATTCGTTGTTGCAGCCCTACTACAAACTACAAACTCTAAAAACACTCTAGAAAGCACAACACCCTATAACACTCAAAACACCCAGCAACAGCATACAAAGTGTACATCAACACTCTAGAAACACTCAAAACAACTCTAGTAATTGCAAAGCAACTATAAAACACCCCAAAACCCTAGAAACGCTCTAAAAACTCAAAACATCTTAGCAGCTGCATAGCAACACTCAAAAAACACATTTTTAAACACTTCAAACACCATAACATTCTAATAAATACTCAAAACACCCTAGCAACATTCTAAAACACTCCAATACCCTAGTGACTTTCTAAAACTCTCGAAACACCCTAACAGTACTCTAAAAACACTCAAAACACCCTTGCAACATTCTAAAATACTCTGAACACTGTAGCAACACTCTAAAAATACTCCGAACACCCTAACAAATACTCTAAAAACACTCCAAACACCCTAGCAACATTCTAAAACACTCCAAACAGCCTAGCAACATTCTAAAATACTTTAAACACTGTAGCAACACTCTAAAAACACTGCAGCAACATTCTAAAACACTCCAAATACCCTAGCAACATTCTAAAATACTCCAAACACTGTAGCAACACTCTAAAACACTCCAAACACCCTAGCAACATTCTAAAAAATATTCAATCACTGACAACATTCTGAAACACTCAAAACAACATAGCAACATTCTAAAATACTCCAAACAACCTAGCAACATTCTAAAAACATTTCAAACATCCTAGCAACATTCTAAAAACATTTCAAACATCCTAGCAACATTCTAAAAACATTTCAAACATCCTAGCAACATTCTAAAAACATTTCAAACATCCTAGCAACATTCTACAATAATTCAAACACTGTAGCAATGCTCTAAAAACACTTAAAACACCCTAGCAACTTTCTAAAACACTCAAAACAACATAGCAACTTTCTAAAACACTCAAAACAACATAGCAACTTTCTAAAACACTCAAAACAACATAGCAACATTCTAAAATACTCCAAACGCTCAAAAACTAGGGATGCACCGATCCGTATCGGCCGATCACTTGCGCGTTTTGTCAGAAAAGCCGGTTCTGTAATCAGTGCTAAATGCCATCAGGTGCGTGATTTCACGTTGAGCCGTATATACTACACACAGCCGTTGTTCACTGACGAGCTGCGCACATTCACACTGATAATGAACATTGCTATGCGCAGCTCGTCGGTAAACAACGGCTGTGTGTAGTATATACGGCTCAACGTGAAATCACGCACCTGATGGCATTTACCGCTGATTACAGAACCGGCTTTACTGACAAAACGCGCAAGAATGATTGGCCGATAAGGATCGGTGCATCCCTATCAAAAACATCAAGCAACTGCAACACTGCATAGCACTGTGGAGGCTAGTTTTGCAAGGGCAAACAGGCATAAGCACAGAAACAAACACAATAGGCGTGCTGATCAATAGGCAAGTAACTAAGTTTTATTTACTCGCCAAATGCAATACTGATTCTTATTTGGAGAAGTTTATTTCAGAATAATAAGGCACAAAGCCAGAGAGCTGATGGAGGTGTTTCAGGGAAAGATTAACAATCACACAGAGGAGGAACACTGAGATTACGGCTGATAACCATCACAGCTTTGAAAACAAAACACGACTTGCTGAGATTAGAGAGACTTTTTGATACCACAGATGTTTTGATACTCGTGAACGGCAAATAAGTGAGCCTGGCAAGAATCTGAAAGACCTGTAGGGTTAATATGATCCACAGCTGGAGATGTCAAAGGTGTGAGCTGGTTTGGAGGTGTTTGGCCCGGCTGATGGAGAACCTCTTCACACTGCCAGAGCTCTCCGGCTCATAATAAGATTGGCATCTAAGCCATTACACCTCAGAGCCTTTCAACCACTACAAGTGAATAACTCCAGCACCCGACCGCACAGAAGATAAACGGTACAACAAAATACAAGCAACACTTACTCAAGCATGAGAAAGAGCGCTGGAAACTCTAAGGCCTGAAACAGATTCTATGTGTGTACGTGAATGCAGACGCTTCTAGCTACACAGGATTGATTTCATGCATCAATGCATTCAGTAAAGCATCAGCTTTGCATGTTCGTCTGATTCTGATTCTTTTTATGTATATATAACCATGGCTCTCAAAGCTCAAAACAGTTAGAGAAGTTCACCGAGCAACTCATGTTGCTCCCTGAATTAAAAATAATCTGCCAGGTGTGAAAAACTAAATAATTCTATATTTGTCTGTTCGTGAGTTGTGCTGGGCCTTCACCGCTCATTCAGGGTCAGAGAGAGAGAGAGAGAGCAAAACAATGACATTGATGTCATGCTGGCAAGGCCAGTTTTAGTGATGTGCCTGTAAACATTAATGAGACTGGGAGAAACTGATGATCAGGGTTACAGGGGCAGAGAAACACTCCTCTCCTGTTTTCACCTCATCAATAATTGCTTCTCATTTCAGCATAACTACCACCGTGTGCCTCCCTCTTTATGCTTAAATAAATAAAACTTTTCTAAAACATATTCTTATTTAAAGAACAGAAATAAAACAAATCTTGACAAAAAAAAAAAAAAAAAAATCCTGCCAAAGCTTTTCACATGGGGGATGGTTTCAGTAGGAATGAACTTTAAAAATAAAAGCACAAAAGAAAAAGAGCGCAAAGAATCCCTCAAGACGCTCAGTTTTCTTTTGTGATTCAGAGTTGGTCTAGACTTGGTCAAATAAAAAGTAATAAATAAATAAATAATACAATAAAATGGCAGCAGCAACGATCAGAATACAAATAAAATAAAATAAGAGTACCAGAGTTTAGGAAAACACTGACCAAACAAACCTCAAAAAAGTGACTCTGGTACACACCAAAAGTGTGAAAGCTGTGAAAACTATAAAACACAAGACATTCACACCAGGGCCCGGTTGCATGAAAGCCCTTAAGCTAAGAAATCCCTTTATAAGGTTAAGGGTACCCTTAGTGAAACTTGGGTTGCAAGATAAAACCTAAGGGTCAACTCAAGGAACTTTAAGGCTGTCATTAAGTATTTCCCTTAATTATCTAAGTGTTCACTTAATTATTATTTTAAATATTTAATGAATATCTTTCTTTTTATTACCTTCGGTGCTTGGCCCCTAATAAAGACAAAAACAAAAAATAATAGTACAATATATAAATTAGGGCTGTTCAATTAATCGAAAATTTGGTTTCGATTTAGATTTCTCCTTCAAACGATCATGAAAATGCAGTAATCGAAATGAGACGATTATTGCGCCCCATTCCGCCCCCTTTCCACTGGTGCGCTTTCGCTCCTCCATAAAAGCCTAATTTCACATGCAAATCAGCTAAATCATGTAACGTGACTTTTTATAAAACTGGACGTGCTTGATTTATTAATGTTTCTTCGATGTTGTGTATTTAATAGCGCATAAGAAAACTTGCGCTGTTCTGTGTTTGCGCTCAGAGACGGAGCAGAACACGGACATTTAAAGGTACAGTATCTTTTAGCTCAGTGTGCGCCTAAACGCTCAAATACACGCAACAACATTTCAAAATGAGGCGCTTGGTGAATATTCATGTAAACTGACAAGAGTTATGTCTTAAATGACCATAAACAGTTGAGAATGAAAATGTGTGTGCAACAGTATATTGGACCCGTGTGGTACAGCGGCAACACATAATATTCCTTCTGCCGTCTCTGTGCCTAATATGAATAAAACGTAAAAATACAAAGAGAGAAATCACTCACTGCTCCTGAATGAAGGACGTTTGTAGTTTTAATAAGAAACAAAGCATGTTTAACTATTACAATGAAGACCCTGTTTTATTTACATTCAAATAATTACATAAAATTTCAGTAGTATTTTTAGACTACTTTAGATTTGCATACAAATATTTAGTATTTTTTTAAAGCAATCTTTTTTCTCCCTGTATTGCTACCTTTAAATTAATCACTATATAGAGTTTTGGACCCTGTCATAATCGTTTAAATAATCGTGATTACAATATTGACCAAAATAATCGTGATTATGATTTTTGCCAAAATCGAGCAGCCCTAATATAAATGATAATTTATAAAAGGAAGGGTTCATTACTACACAACATAAATCTATTGCAATACTGTTTTATGGCATAAAACTCCTTTTAGGAGTATCTAATCTGACAATAATCAGCTGTGTTTATTGATTTTACAATGGGGGCATCTCAACCCTGAATCACACAGAGAACGGAGTATCTTCAGGAACCTTTTGCACTCTTTGTTTCTTTTGTGCTTATTTTTTGTATAAAGTTCATTCTGAATCACAAGAGGCCTGCAACAACAGCAAGCGGTGAGCGAACAACAAATGTCATCATGTGCAAATTGAGTCACACTGGCTGAATGGAGAGCAGCTCTCAGCCCGAGAAAGGTCACGCTCACCAAACTACACCGAGAGACCGAGGAAACAAGAGCGAGAATCAGCTACTATCAGAAAGACATGATGTCCTCCGGCAGCACGAGGAGGAAGCAGCCGAACCGTTTTATAAGCAGATGAAATGCTGACATCACAGAAGCCAATCTCTGGAGGTAAAAATCACAAACTTTATGAGACTTTATGCGGGGCAGAGACGTGCTCTTAATAATGCATTGCAAACTTTTACGCTGAAACCACGCTCATAAAAACTGCAGTTTACAACGAAAGCACCTCCAGCTCTCCAGAGGACGAGATTTAATCTAGCGAGTTTTTGGAAATACAAAACTATCCTCAGTTACAGTGTTGCTTTCTCTCACCACAGGGGGAAACATAAAGGGTGAATTTACAAAAAAAAAAAAAAAAAAAAAAAAAACACACAAATTCTGCACACTTTACTGTGCAAAATTCTGCATCTTACACACATAGTCCAAATTAAAAAATATATAAATACATTCACAAAATATATATAAAAAAATGCACAATTATGTTACTTTTTTTACATTATAATTAAACAATTATTTTATTATTTTATAATTATTTTAAATATTTAATGAATATTTTTCTTTTTATTCAGCAAGGAGGCATTCAATACTTTAAAATAGAGAAAAAAACGGTAATATTGCGAAATGTTATTGCAATTTAAAATGGTGCTTTTCTATTTTATTATACTTAAAAATATAATTTATTCCTGTTATGCAAAGCTGAATTTACAACATCATTACTCCAGTATTCAGTGTCACATGATCCTTCATGAAATCATTCTAATATACTGATTTATTACTATTAATGTAGTACAAATTCAAAGAAAATAAATACATTTACATAACATATATTAAAAAGTACACAATTATTTTACTTTTTTGCATTATAATTAAACAATTATTTTATTATTTTATATTACAATTATTTTAAATATTTCATTCATATTTTTCTTTTTTTTTTATTCAGCAAGGAGGCATTCAATACTTTAAAAATACAGAAAAAAAAACTGTAATATTGCGAAATGTTAATGCAATTCAAAACAGTGGTTTTCTATTTTAATATACTTTAAAATATAATTTATTCCTGTGATGCAAACCTGAATTTACATCATCATTACTGCAGTATTCAGTGTCACATGGTCCTTCAGAAATCATTCTAATATACTGATTGGGAATATTTGTTTTTTGGAACCTGTGATACTTGTTTTCAGGATTCTTTAATAAATAAAATGTTACAAAACAGCCTTTATTTAAAATAGAATTTTTTAAAACAAACACCTCGTTTAAAGTTTGAAGTCAGTAATTTTTGTTACTTTGAAAGAAATACTTTTATTCAGCAAGAATGTGTTCAATTGATAAAAAGGGATAGATTGTTAGAAAATATTTCTATTTTGAATAAATGCTGGTCTTTTTAACTTCAAAGAACGCTGAAAAAAAGTATCACAGGCTCCCAAAACATATTAAGCAGCACAACTGTTTCCAACATTGATAATAAAAGTAATAAATCAGTATATTAGATTGATTCCAGAAGAATCATGTGACACTGAAGACTGGCGTAATGGCTGGTGAAAATTTAGCTCTGCATCGCAGAAATAAATTATATTTTAAAGTATATTAAAATGAAAGAATCTGTTATTTTGAATTGCAATAATATTTCATAATATTACTTTTTTCCTGTATTTTTGATCAAATAAATGGAACTTTGATGAGCATAAGAGATTTTTTAAATAAAACATTAAAAACCTCTTTCTATATATAGGTATGTATACACATATGCAGATTTTATGCATCCAATAATAAAAAAAAATGACTTTTGAACAAACTTTTGAAAGGTAGTATAAAAAATTCTAAACTAAATAAATAGACATTTCTATGAATATCATGTAATTTTATGGGTGTGACTGTGGCATTACCTTATTTGCATAATTACTATAATTAACAACAGTATAAGCAGGTGTGGTTCATTCCTAATGAGATGTGTTAGAGAGATGACAGGTTTCGGAATAAAATTGTGTTTCAAACTTGCAGGATCACATTTCAGACTAATTTGGGACGCTTTTCTGAAACACAGATCAAACGCATATCCAAAGATGGCAGCTCAAACGTCAACTGATTTTAAAATGAATTCAGAGTCGGCAAAGTTAATCCAGATGGGAAACGAGAGCACTTGTGATGTGTGAAGACGACACCATATACAGAATTTACGCAAGCCAGAAAAAAATGACTATGTATAAAAGTACTGATATATTGAAAACTGATTATGCACTATACAAGTATGCACATGTACGCTCGAAAACCTCATCCATAGTTGCACCGTAACTCTGAAACCCACAGTTTAACGCTATAATTCTGTGACTTTCACACAGTTGTCTGTATCGCACCTGTAATAACGGGACTTTTCTCTAACATATACAGCCACTTCATTACCATAGGTGCTAATTCACCTGAATAAACACAAACACATCAGCATCATGTGAAATCTATTCTAGGATGGTCCATTATCTAAGCGCAGGTGTCTTCATTCCACATCACCTGAATTCTGTGATGAAAGTGAGTGAAGGTGTTAATCACATTTTGGAAGAAATAGAAACACTATTTCAGGCGCATTATACTGATTCCCAGCAGTTCACAGCACAGGCCTGTTCATTAAGAGCATATATTTACATCATGACAAGATGTTACAACAATACAAAGTCACCCACACAGAAACACACAGTAATATAGAGTGTGAACATTCACTGCATGATGAACTCATATCATTTTTTCAGTCATTTTATGTACATCCTAAATAATGTCACCCAGGATGAATCAGTTCTAGCATAAATGTAAGGCTTTGTAGACAAATACTGCTCAGGGTATTACAGACTAGAATATTCAAATTTTTAATATTATAGTACTATTATTATATACTGTTTTTTTTTTTTTTTTAATTCCTTTAAAAGCAGATTTTCACCTGTGCATTGAGTTACTGTCGCATTGTTCTCTGTGTACAATGAAGGTCAATTTAAGGCTTTGTAAGGCTTTTTAAGAACAAATAGAATATGACATGAACAACTGAAGTTAACTGAAATAAATTTAAATCAAACTAGTATTCATCTACTCTAATTGAATTTAAACAATTGCATTTTAATTATTTAATAAAATGCCA
>NC_133382.1:37303738-37320722 GCF_049309525.1 Garra rufa
GGAAGCCAATTTAACGCTTTGTAGGCTAATTTTACTTTCAGTATTTTAAAATATTAGTCAACTGAAATAATTTTTAAAAATCAAACTAATACTTAATACTTAATTAAATTTTTTGATGTACAAAAAAATACTGAGAGTATTACTAACATTTACAACCTTTTTTAACAAAAAATACATTATTAAATTAAATATCGGATTTCCACCTGTGAATCGAGTTGCTGTGTCACATTGCTGTCAGGTGTAAAAATGGAGTCAGTGAGCAGCAGGGCACATCAAACAAGTGCTTATCCGCTTCCATCAGTGACGCCCAATGAGTGCGTTACAGAGAGGCTGACTGTACATTGTTTTTCCCTGGTCGCGTACACCTGTTGACTCCACTTTCCCGCACCTGCAGGTGGAGGGTGTTCCATCAGTGCTCCGGCACGCAGGTGGCTGCTGCAAGACTCTATGAATTCCAATATGAAAGCCTGACCCCTGACCTCTCCGCCAATCAAACCCGACACACAAATCCAACACAATCCCAGCAGAGGAATACATCAGGAATGTGTTAGTCACTGGATGTGTTTGAAATCCAAACACTTCATCCTGCCACACTTCTACAATCCCGGCACAGATAGATGGGAAAATAACTCAGAACTTATGAGAAGATCTTATTTCTTTGAACATCAGAATTTCTCATCACATTTGCTCATTTGAAGTGCAGCAGCCTACTTTATTTCCAACAGCAGATCATAAGAGTGCTGCTCACACCTGCACAAGAGTAATGCAGCTGGTGATTTTTAGTGCAATGCTATGTCCTCACACATAGTTTTAGGCAATCCATCACATAACTTAGGCACCAAAAATAGCTGGTATAAGAATAATTATGAGTAAAAGTAAGAACTCGTGCCTGCCCGGTGCTGGACAGATTACTTACAAATTACAAGTACAAAAAAGTAATGAAACCTTGCTTTGCATGTAAATGAGAAATAACATGAATTTGTTCTGTTTTTAATGTGTTTGAAAGACAAAAACCGTTCATAGACAAAAACTTGTGAATAACATGTAATCATGTGATCAATAAAAAGTAATTGTACAGTCGTGGCCAAAAGTTTTGAGATTGACACAAATATTAGTTTTCGCAAAGTTTGCTGCTCAACTGCTTTTAGATCTTTGTTTCAGTTGTTTCTGTGATGTACTGAAATATAATTACAAGCACTTCATACGTTTCAAAGGCTTTTATCGACAATTACATGACATTTATGCAAAGAGTCAGTATTTGCAGTGTTGGCCCTTCTTTTTCAGGACCTCTGCAATTCGACTGGGCATGCTCTCAATCAACTTCTGGGCCAAATCCTGACTGATAGCAACCCATTCTTTCATAATCACTTCTTGAGGATTGACCACAAGTTCTCAATGGGATTAAGATCTAATTCTCAAAACTTTTGGCCACGACTGTAGTTCATTTATGAGCATTTTAAAATGTAATCCAATTACAAGTACTTAATTTTTGGAATCTATTTATGCAATCCAAATGACATGTAATCCAGTTACAAGCACCTAATTTTTGGACCCTAAATAAGTAATCAATTACAAGTACTTAATGTTTTGTTTCTGATTATGTAATCCAGTCCATATTAATGTGTTTGAAAGACAAAAGCCTTCCAAAGACAAAAACTTGTGTAAATAACATGTAATCATGTAATCAATAAAAAGTAACTGTAGTTTGAGTATTTTAAAATGTAATCCAATTACAAATACTTCATTTTTTGAAATCTGATTACATGTAATCAGATAAAGTACTTGTATTACATGTAATCCAGTTACGAGTACTTAATTTTTGGAATCTGGTTATATGTAATCCAGTTAAGTACTTAATGTTTTTAATCTGATTATGTAATCCAGATTAAATGTAATCCAGTTACAAGTACGTAATTTCTGGAATCTGATTACGTAATCAATAACAAGTACTTAATTTTTGGAATCTGGTTATATGCAATCCAGTTAAGTACTTAATGTTTTTAATCCGATAATGTAATCCAGATTACATGTAATCCAGTTACAAGTACTTAATGTTTTAAATCTGATTATGTAATCCAGATTACATGTAATCCAGTTACAAGTACTTAATTTCTGGAATCTCATTACGTAATTAATTACAAATACTTAATTTTTGGAATTTTATGTAATCCAGATTAAATGTAATTGTAGTTACATGTACATCATTTTTGGAATCTGATTACGTATTCAATTACAAGTACTTAATTTTTGAAATCGGTTTACATGTAATTAGATTTAGTACTTCTATTACATGTAATCCAGTTACAAGTACTTACATTTTTTGAATCTGATTATGTAATCCAGATAACATGTAATCCAGTTATGAGTACTTAGTTTTTGGAATCTGATTATGTAATCCATATTAAATGTAATCTAGTTACAAGTACATCATTTTTGGAATCTGATTTCATAATCAATTACAAGTAATTAATTTTTTGGAATTTTATGTAATCCAGATTACATGCAATCAAGTTAAATGCTTAATGTTTTAAATCTGATTATGTAATCCATATTAAATTGAATCCAGTTACAAGTACATAATTTTTGGAATCTGATTACGTATCCAATTACAAGTACTTGTTTTTTTTATCTGATTAGATGTAATCAGGTTAAGTACTTGTATCACATGTAATCCAATTACAAGTACTTTTTGAATCTGATTAGATGTAATCAGATTTAGTACTTGTATTACATGTAAATCCAGTTACAAGTACTTAAATTTTTGGAATCTGATTATGCAATCCAGATTACAAATGATCCAATTATGAGTACTTCATTTTTAAAATCTGATTATGTAATCCATATTAAATGAAATCCAGTTACAAGTACATCATTTTTGGAATCTGATTTCACAATCAATTACAAGTGCTTAATTTTTGGAATCTGATTACGTAATCCATATTACATGTAATCCAATTACAAGTACTTATTTTTTGAAATCTGATTACATAATCGAGATTACTTGTAATCCAGTTACTACCTAGCACTGTTCCTCAGCATAAAAAAAAGACAATACCACTGTGCAACAAGAAAACAGTTGGCTCAGATGAGGGACTCTCAGAAAACTCTCCAAGTCTACGAAAGGAAACTCAGGTCTGACTTCCTGCTGGCTGTGAAAGAGCGCTAAACCTTCATCTTCACAGTCACGCTGGACGTGGTTTGGCAGAGGAGTTGAGAAGAGAGGCATGAATAAAACAAAACACAACAAGAGACACACACACACACACACACACACACACACACACACACACACACACACACACACACACACACACACACACACACACACACACCAAGATTCATAATTCATGGCTTTCATTTCAGCAGCCGCCACACTTCTGATAGAGCGAGAACAGAGCGAATACACGCAGGTGCACACGGAAACGCTACATGCCCGACACACACACACTAACTGATGTTGCACTGAAGGGGAAAAAAATATTCGCAAACATTCTTGGCCATTTCTGACTGCTGTTTCCAAGCAACAGCAGCATGTGTTGAAGGAAGAGAGAGAGTTAATGTAAGCGATTCTCCCTCAACACGACTGCACATTTCTCATGTTGCTCCAGCGCAAAACGAAAAACAGAAAATCTGCACAGAAGTCTGACTCAACTAAGTGAGGAAAAAACTTGCTAAATGAATGAACAGCATTTCAACTAGTTCATTAGAATTCGACATGAAACCTCCCCGGCAACTCATTTTACTTCAAGAAAACACAAAAGTTGTCCTAATCAAAAAAGTTAACATTAAGCAACAGTAGTTTGAAGTTTATCAATAACATCACACAGACTGGTTTCTGCTCTGGTGATTTAAGCTTGGCTAAAGAAGAAAAGCATTGTAGAGAACACTAGTTAGCAAATAGCACTAAGCACAGGTACTTACTTATTTTGCATCATGTTCATTATGACCCAGTCAGCAGGATAGACGTTTTTCCCAATGAGATCCTTAAACATGATAAACGTCTCCATGAGGAAATCCTAAAGGAGAGTCACAATGTTTGATGAACCAAACATGACGAAAACATGCAGAAAATATGTATATATGGACAGTCAAACCACAAATGATTCAGACATTCAATATTTTTTTTTACTAGTGGGTGCAGGACACTATAGTTCATTTATGTAAGTGAGGATAGCAAAATACAAATTTGGGACCAAAAATTATTCAGACACTTTGACACAAAGTTTTGCTTAAGTGTTCTTTCTTTAATTGCTAGTGCGACATTTTTTACACCACAGTACAGACTGAATAAAATTAAGCATTGCTTTGTAATTGGTCAACAAAGTATTGATAGTTGTGTAAATATGTTCATACTAACAGTTGTCTGAGTTTTTGGTTGATTGAAATCCATCACATACTTTTCTATCAAAGTTACTCAACATTATCAAGGTGAATTTGTTGTTACCATTTTCTAAACTATAGCGAATAAACTGTGATAGATGTCTAAATAAATGTTGCTGTGACTGTATTAATGAATATTTAATGTATTAATAAAATTTTAATTGATATATAAACCGAAATAAAACCGATATAAAATATATTTAAAATATATTTAAAATATTAAATATATATCTAAATAAACATTAAATTTACACGCAAAGATAAATTTATTATTATTTATTTTATTTAATATTATTCAATAAAATAATATACTTTTTTTATAAATAAAAAAAAATCTTAATATACATTGCAAAAATAAATGTATTATTATTTTATTTATTTTTTATTTTATTCAATATGATTCAATAAAATAATTATTTATTTTATAAAAAAGTCTTATAAAATATAGCTTGAAATCTTGCTTTCTTGTACATTGCAATGTGTCCTGTTTATTTATTTTTTGCTCCTGAGCAAAAAATAATAACCATCATATATTTTCACCATGATTTACAGAAGACACTAAAATTTCATGATCAAAAGATAAATGCATTATTATTTTTATAAAAAAATAAAAAAAATAATTGTATAATATAGCTTAAAATCTTGCTTTTTTGTACATTGCAATGTGTCCTGTTTATTTTTTTCTCCTGAGCAAAAAATAATAACTATCATACATTTTTACCATGATTTACAGAAGACATCACAGTGCAGTACCAAAATACAAACTAATTTTAATCTTTAATCTTTGCCATTATCCACTACATTTTACCTATTTGACATAGTTAATTTTAAATACAATAAAATTTAATACGATCAGTTTTTCATTAATACATTTTGATAGGTGCAGGTCAGAATAAGTACGTTGTTTCATTTTTACATAAATATGTTATGCTGAATGATGATTGAACATGAATTCACCCATATTTTGACATTGCATTTGACTAAACTTATTTGAAACACTAAAGCAGATATGTTACTGGCATGTACTGTAATATTGCTTCTTTGTGTTTTTGTAAATTTAATTTGATGTGGACACCACAATGGGACGTCTTGTCTTTGACCCATACATGTCATTTTATCCAGCTACAATACTGGTTCAGATTGACGGTACAACAATGTCTGTCTAAAAAGAAGTTCCTCATGAAGTATTCTTGGCATTTAATGGAAACTTACCACCACATCTGTGCGCATCTTCCCAAAGGTGCTGATGAGATGGGTGTAGTGATAGTCGTCCATCTGCCGCAAAGTGCCAGTCATACACGCCACAAAACTGCCCTGCAAAGAGAGAACCGGACAACTGATCAGCGACAGCAGAACACCTAGAGCACCTGTCAATCAAACTCTGACAAGAGCAAAAACCTGCTGTTAAAGGGTCATAAATATGCGGTCACTCTATGAGGAACTTCACAGAAAGACAGAACAAACTGAAGACGTGCAGCAATTCCAAAAAGTATTTCTCGTTCACAGCACTTCTGACGGAAAGTAATGTGCTGAACAGTCAGTGTTTGACATCAATATTTCTCCAATCTGATTACAGCAGTCAGAGACTCACTGAAGGAATCTAATGATACTTCCACTTTCCCACATACGGGAATTGGGACCAATATAACATGCAATTAACCAGAAACCAATTTCTAAGAAATGAAACGGAGGGGAAAACTCATTTAAGATTCAAAACACAACAAAAAGGCAGTAAAACACCTCCAACAAGCAGTGGGAATCAAATCTGTGCAGCATATTAGAAAATGCCACGTTACCTGCTGGGGAAACTGTTCAAACGATATTCACAAATGCCATTTATGTAACTTTAAGTAAGAGAGAAGGTTAATAACTTTATGTAAAACCTGAAAATAAACAAGAAAAATCAAAGTTACTTTAAATAATTTAATTGTTATTCTTGAGGACATGTACAACCTTCTGGGTAAAATAGATTGTAGACATATTGTCACTTCAAAGCAAAATAAAAAAATAAAAGTATTAATGTGTCATATTTACATGCAACAACAACAACAAAATAACATATATTAATTTAAAACTTCAAAACTTAAAGCAAATGCCAAAAGTTTGGAAACATGTTTTTAAAAACAGTGTCTTGTGCTCAAATAAAAAATACAGTATTAAATTTAAATTGCATTACAAACCATAATATTGTGAAATATTACAATTTTAAATAACTATTTTATTATCAAAAAACATCTTTAAAAATACATACAATATTACAGTTTACACATTAAGCACATTAATCAGCAATTTTAATATAATATTGCAATTTTTACATACAAATAAAAAGCATAAAAACGTAATATTGCTTTAAATTGTTGTTTTTCCAAAAAAAAAAAAAAAATGCTTTTCTGAGGAAAAAATAAATATACATTTTTTCCCTAATTTACAGAAGACACTCACTAAAATGTCATTCAGTGTAACAATATTGTCAGGCATATTTACAAACAAAAATCTATTTATGACATATTAAAAGATTGCTTTCACCCTAACTACTAATTAGATTTAAATCCACTTTTAAAAAAAATTGTAAGTAAGAATTTTTACTTATTTAAAACACAATAAAATTTAATAGACTCCAAGTCAGAACATGCATGTTGTTGGAATTTTTACAAAAATATTGTTACACTGAATGACAATGTAACATTACTTCCACCATTTTATTCTCATAAAACATCTGAAACCTTAAAACTTTACTTCCATTTAATGCTTTTTTATGGACATAAAATCCCTTTTGTAAATTTCTTTTGACGAGGACAGCTTAACATCTTTGACCCATTTATAAAATATGCAATAATTTGTTAAGCACACTTTAAAGTATGAAGCATTTTTTGAAACATCTTAAATTTTATCCATTATCCAGTTTTATTAAAAAAAATGTCTTTTCCAAAAACAGTTCAATTAAAAGGTTCAGAACAAAGGTGAAAAATTGAAAATTAAGTCTTTGATGGAAGAAACCTTGACTAACATTATGAGTGGACTTGAGGGAGAAAAAAAAAATTAAATTCGACAACGCGTAGGCGTCCTATTAGTTTAAAAGCCACTTCATTCATCTTCGCTAATTTGCAGCCATCTGAAAGCAGGAAGAAAATTTCCAGCAGATTCCACATGAGCAAACACTGCGAACAGCAACCAGACGCACATCCGAAGCCTTTGCACTTTGAAAGTGTGACCGGGGCTATTCCGCGTTTCCTCGCGTTCGGCTTGATTTTCATTTGCAAGTCTTTCCTGCAGCGGTAATTAGGTCTGGCCTACATAACTCAGCAGAAACAACACACAGCGCATGTTCGTGACAAACTCCCCTCTTTTTCTTTCTCTCTCTCTGCCTCACCTTATGAAGAAATCACTGAAGAGTCTAAAACTGAAGAGGTAAAAGTCGGGTCTGCCGTGAAATATTCATACTTATCAACACATTTGGCAGCTGAAGTTACAGTATTTCACAGCTGCTGCACAAAGTTTATTTTCCTGGCTTGTAAAGACACAGTAAACACAGTTAGCCTGGAGTCAGAGATTAGCACCTCGCGGTTCTGCTAATGCGGCTCAATAGCTAATATTTACGTTTACCGAACATCCTATCTGAGCCTTTGTGTTTGAACAGGACTCATAATGACAGAACACCGGCATCACACACACACACAACACAATATCAATGCCCAATGCCGTGAGGTCAAGATAACTCTGGTTTAGACCAACATATCATTTACTCACCTAACTATTAACTTCATAATCAAAAATGATGGTAAGAAGTGCTGAAGAAAGACTGTTATTCAGACTCATATTGTATAGATAATTATCCTTTACAGCAAAAAAGAGAGATAAAATGGTGTGAAGGACAAACGATAGGCCAGTTCTTATTATATTAATATTTAAAGCGTAATTGAGGATTACACTAGTGATTTGGGTGATGGACAGATGAGATTCATGAATGGAAGCGCTGGCAGAAAAAGCCTCAGTAATTCAGAGCCAGAAATGTTTCTTCTGCACGCAGCCAAAACTGAATAAAAGTGCCAATAAATGCTGGCTTCAAATGAGTCCAAACCAGCAGCCGTTCACGTCTGAAATGAGTGACGCGCAGATATCGTGTCCTGCTGTGAGATGTGAAGTGAGGAATAATAACTCTCTCATTCACTCGCTCCTTCAGCATGTGTAAGCATGCCATTAGTCCTGATGAAGGATGCTGGTTTTTTTTACTGGTAGATAACAGATTCCTGCTGTGTATTACTCATGGAGGAATTACACATGATTGAGTTGTTCCGCAGTGGAGTCCTTCAATCACCTGATCGCACGGACACACGATATGCTGTTCAGAAAGGTGTCAAAGAGACTGGATGAACTGATGAAGACTTCTGATGACAGACAAAACCTCTACACTACATAGAGTACATCCCATCCAATCCCCCAAACGCAAAAGACAAATGGAGGATGGATAGACAAAAGATTGAAAGGAAAAAAAGAATGTGAAACAAGAAGGGAAGCAAAAAAAAAACATTAAATGGATGGAAGACAAATAAAAATAAATGGAGAATGAAAGTTAAAATGGATGGATGATTGATGAATGATAAAAGAAAAAAACATGGATGACAAAAATGGATGGATGGAAAGTAGGCAATGGATGGATGGAAGGTCGTAAATAAATGATGGATGGAAAAAACATAAATGGATGAATGGATGTAAAGAAAGAAAATTAAATGGATGGAAAAAGGGGAAATAAAAATAACTGGAGACTGAAAGAAAAATGGATAGATGGAAAGTAAACGATGGATGGATGGATGGATGGATGGATGGATGGATGGATGGATGGATGGATGGATGGATGGATGGATGGATGGATGGATGGATGGATGGATGGATGGATGGATGGATGGATGGATGGATGGATGGATGGATGGATGGATGGATGGATGGATGGATGGATGGAAGAAATACAAATAAATGGATAGAAAGAAAAACAGAAGGTTGGATGGACGGATGGACGGACGGACGGATGGATGGAAAAAACAAATTGATGAAAGGATGATTAATGGATGGAAAGTAAACCAGGGATGATGGATGTAGGGATAGATGGGTGAAAGTAAAACATATGGATGGATGGAAAGAAAATCAGTAGATGGATGGAAGAAAAGCAAATTATGGATGAATAGATGGATGGAAGTAATTAAACAATAAATGGATGGATGAAAAAAAAAAAAAAAAATGGATGGATGGACAGACAGTAAATTATGGATGATGGAAAGAAAAACAAAAAATGAAAAAATGGATGGATGGATGGAAAGTAAACGATGGATGAATAGATGGATGGATGAATGGAAGAAAGAAAGGATGGAAGAAAGAAAGAAAGAAAGAAAGAAAGAAAGAAAGAAAGAAAGAAAGAAAGAAAGAAAGAAAGAAAGAAAGAAAGAAAAATGGATGGAAAAAAAACTAAATAAAAGAAAAAGAGTAAGTGGAAGGATGGATGAAAAAACAAATGGATTGATAAATGGATGGATGGATGGATGGATAGATGAAAGTAAAACATGGATAAATGAAAAGAAAAACAATATATGGATGATGGATAGAAAGTAATTAAACAAATGGATGGACTGATGGATTGATGAAAGAAAAGTGGATGGATGGAAAGAAAAACAATAGATGATGGATGGATAGAAAGTAGTTAAACAAATGGATGGACTGATGAAAGAAAAATAGATGGATGGAAAGAAAAACAATAAATGATGGATGGAAAGTAATTAAACAAATGGATAGATGAATGGATGAATGAAATAAAAATAGACAATAGAAAGAAAAACAATAAATGGATGGATGGATGAAAAAAATGGATTATAGATGGATGGAAAGTAAATTATGGATGATGGAAAGTAATTAAACAATAAATGGATAGATGGTATGATGAATTAAATAAAAATGGATGAATAGAAAGAAAAACAATAAATGGATGGATGGATGGATGATGGATGGATGGATGAAAAACAAATGGATGGAAAAAATTTAAACAAATGGATGGATAGAAAGTAATTAAACAAATGATGGATGAATGATTGATGAAAGAAAAAACAGATGGATAGAAAGAAAAATAATAAATAGATGGATGGATGATTGATGAAAAAATGAATGATGGAAAGAAAAAAATGGATGGATGGTAAGAAAAACAATAAATGGATGGATGCATGGAGAAAAGAGAAAAACAGATGAATTCATGAAAAGAAGCAAAGGAAATAGAATAAAATAAATGGAAGTTTTGGAAGAAAAAGACGGATAGATGTTGGATAGAGGGAAAGGAAAACAATAGATGAATGGATAAATGAAACTGAAAGTCTGCAGATGTGCAGCTCTCAGACTGACATGAACATCATGAATGAACGGTGAAATGATGGAAAAGGCATTTAATTTAGATGATGTGCTAGTTAGAGTTCAGATGGCAGGCCTCTCTCTATCTCTTTCTGAGTGGACGGGAATCCTGCAGCCGATTCACTCTCATCTCAGCAGACAGAGACAAAGGCTGCATCCTCTAAGGTTCATCTCTCCCTTCATCTGTGTTGTGCTCCTCAGCCCGTTGCCATGGAAACTGTTTTCTTAAGGAGGTCGATCAAATAAAAGTCGGAGAGAAAGAATGAGATCTTGCTCAAGAGTTTACCCGACTTCAGCTCCGGAGATTCCTCAAGGTCAGTCTGTTCCGAACAGCAGCGGCTTGAGTCTCCTCAACACCAGCAAACAATCAAGCACACATAACATGTCTAGACATGACTGAAACTCTTAAAACGGTGATAAAACTTTATGGGAGTGGCCAACACTTTGGATAATTAATCAGAAAGAAATTATGCACCTTTATGCAAATATGCATATTACTAGTGGACACTAGTGTCCTTCACTGGTGACTGAAAAATTGTTTAATGTTTTTGAAGAAAGTCTCTTATGCTCACCAAGACTGCATTTATTTGCATAAAATACAGTAAAAACTGTAAAAATTGTGAAATATTATTACAATTTAAAATAACAGTTTTCTATGTGAACATAATTCAAAATGCAATTTATTCCTGTGATCAAAGCTGCATTTTCAGCATCATTAATCTAGTCTTCAATGTCACATGATTCTTCAGAAATCATCCTAAAATGCTGATTTGCTGCTCAAGAAACATCAATGTTGAAAAAAGTTGTGCTGCTTCATATTTGTGTGGGAACTGACACATTTTATGTTATGTTTTCAGGATTCTTTGATGAACAGAAACTTTAAGAACAGCATTTCTTTGAAACATAAATCTTTTGCAACATTATAAATGTCTTCAATGTCACTTCTGATTAATTTAATGTGCCCTTGCTGAATAACACTCCACTTTCGATCTTGTATTTGTTGACACTTGAAATTGAATATGCACAAAACTCGAACACTCACTTGAACGCAATTAAAATATTTCATCGCATGATAGTAAACAGCAAACATTTGCAGAAACAGCTGCGAAAACACAAGTAAATGACCTCCGCTGGTGATAATCGCACACCTGCGCAGCAAAAAGTGTCATTGTAAGCATCATTTACAGCCACAATTTGGCTGCAGCACTTTTTTGCTGTCAATCGAACACCTGCAGAGCAAACGGTGCATGTCAATTAATGTTGCGGCTTTTATGGTCAGAAGTTGAATATCAAGTGGGAAAATCCCAAACCGGACTTTGAATGGAATCCAGCATAAGCACAAAGTGCATATATACTGTACTGCATGCACACTTCAAACACAAATGCAAATGGAAAAACAGAATGCAATCTGGGTAGTTTCGGTCCAGAATACTAGTTACAAGACACAATAGCAGGGAAGACAGAAAGACTGGATGAGAAAAAGAAAAAAGAAAAAAGAAAGAAGAAAATGTGTGCCTGGCTGAACATCTTTCACATCTAATGGTTTTGTATTCTTGCTTCAGGTCGAGTCAGTTTTATTACAGCGCTGGAGCATGTTCATTTACAGCTAAATCACACTAATTAAATAATGGCTCTGTCAGTTACGAATGGAGCCGCTAAGACAGAATCCCAGTCCGCTTAACGGAAGACACACGCTCCCGAAGAGACACCAGCAGGAGCCTGGAAACATCTGGAGCAGAATCAGCAGCAGCATCTGTGTGACACGCGGCAGGAAAAACCCCTCGCAGGGGAAATGCAGCGATGCAAGAACAACAGCTAACTTAACGGGACGGCTCACCCAAAATGAAAATTTACTGCTGAATTATTCACCCTCAAACCATCCAAGATGTAGGTGACTTATTTTCTTGCATAGGACAGTAAATAAGATTTTTAGCTGAAACTGTCCTTGGTGATTCATAAAATGCACATCAGTGGATTTTCAACACAAAATGAACACTTGTGGCTTCTAACGACATATGTGACCCTGGACCACAAAACCAGTCTTAAGTCGCTGGGGTATATTTGTAGCAATAGCCAAAAATACATTGTATGGGTCAAAATTATTGATTTTTCTTTTATGTCAAAAATCATTAGGAAATTAAGTAAAGATCATGTTACATTAAGATTTTTTGTAAAATGCCTACTGTAAACCTATCAAAATGTGATTTTTGATTAGTAATATGCATTGTTAAGAACTTAATTTGGACAACTTTAAAGGTGATTTTCTCAGTATTTTGATTTTTTGCACCCTTATATTCCAGATTTTCAAATAGATGTATCTCAGCCAAATATGGTCCTATCCTAACAAACTTTCCATCAATAGAAAGCTTATTTATTGAGCTTTCATATGATGCATATATATCAGTTTTGTAAAATTTAACCTTATGACTGGTTTTGTGGTCCAGGGTCACATATATCTTGACGATATATATCTATATATATCATGAGGTCTTATGAAGCGAAACAATCAGTCTGTGCAAGAAACTGGACATTATTTATAACATTATTACCTGTAAACCAGAGCCACAGACAAACAGTCTGCCTGGTTCACAAACAAATCATTCTTTTGAACCAGTTCTTTTTAATGAACTAAATGAACAAGTTCACTGAATCGGACTGAATCACCTGAAAACAGTTCGCAGCTCAAGCAGCACAGATCTACAAGTTACTCAGTCAAAACTCACTCACAGACATTTGACAGTAATGTGTGAATCACCAAATGTTCATGGCCATACAACCTTTTTAACACAAAACATGTCTTACAAAATTTAAACCAATATATTATTTTCTGTGATATATATTCAGGTCTTATGAAGCGAAACAATTAGTCTGTGCAAGAAACTTTATTTATAAAATTATTACCTGTAATTCAGAGCCTCAAATAAACGCACCAGATTGATGCCCAGTTCATGAACTAATCGTTCTTTTGGATGAACCAGTTCATCAAATTAAACTGAATCGTCTAAAACGGTTCGCAGCTCTAGTAGCACGGATCTACAAGTTACTCAATCAAAACTCAATTTCTAAGGTTTTTGACAGTCACTCAGACTCAAAGTGAGCCAAAATATCGGGCCAAAGACCAATGAGCCGGTGACATGCACATGCGTGAACCAAGCACTTAAATGTAGAACTAGTGAATTGAACCAGAAGCAGCAAACACTGGAAATATCAGATATGGTTTGCTTGTTTCACTTGTTGAACAGAATCTGTTTTCAGGAATGGCACAAAGTCTGTTCATGTCTCTGTGGTTAAATCAGTGTGCCCAATAATGTGTCTTTGACCTTTATTATGCATATTTAGATTTTCCTGTGTTGTAAATAAAATACAAATAATCAAAACCCCCATTTTTTAGTCTCACATTCTTTCTTACCTGCCTCAAAGTCTCTCAGGAGTGAATCACTAAATAGTCACGGCCATTGTCACTCCCTCGCATACTGCCTTTCTAAGACAAAACATGTCTTACAAAATTTAAACCAATATATGTGGTTTATCTGTGTTTATACAGCAACATCTTCTGTCTGTATCAACCAAACAAAAGAGCTGCATATCTACAGAACAACTCATCTAAAAGGATCTGTTTGCATGTGAAAGTGAGTCTTGCGAGAGTTCAAGCTCAGCCTGCATGTGTGTGAGATGGTGTTGGGCTTATTTAAGTTTATTACCACACACAAAGCCAATATATTATTTTCTGTGAATAAGCAGTATGGTTTTCACATAATTTAGAAATAAATATTCTAGCCTACAAGACTGATTACTCAAAATAGTTATTCAAAACTATTTAGTGTGGGTTTTATGGCCTTATATCAGCAACATTTATTCACCCAAAACTTACTAACCACACAATCTTTATAAATTTTTTTTTAAATGCAAACATGTACATCTATCTTGCACACATATTATTGTAGCACAGTTCGTGGTGAATACAAAAAAAATTACATGTTAGCCAACAGCATGTTATAAGTAGCTGAAATAAGCACAAATGTCAGGGCATGTCAAAACATCCCAAGGGTTTGCCTCTGGATTACAGGTAATAATGTTCAGTTTTTTGCACAGACTGATTGTTTTGCTTCATAAGACCTCAATATATCATCAGGAGCCATGGGTATTAATGTTGTGTTCCCTGATAGGCTTTTTTGACTCTCAAAGTGACCACCAAGCACTACAGTTACAGCTAAAAATCTTCTGTATTGTTCTACTGAATAAAAAAAGTCACCCATATCTTGGATAGCCTGAGTGTGAATAAATTATCATCCATTTTTTTGTTTTGGGGGGAATTATCCCTTCAGGGAACTGCAAAAAATGGCTCAGAAATCATAATGGTATTGATGTCATAAGTATGAGCACATTAAGACATGACTGGCACATTTACGCATTTGCACTGTTGGATATTAATGTTTTGCTACTAAAAAGCAAATTCTCTTTGGATAAATATAATAAATTGAAAAAGGATGTAAAAATGGTCATAAACAACTAAATGATGCCTGTTTTGGTGCAAGAAACCATTACTATTGCTATAATTGGACTTCAGGGGGAAAAAATAAAATGCTAATGTAGAATATGAGCTATTGAATTTATAATGGACGTCTGGTGTTTATACAGCAGCATCTTCTGTCTGAATCAACCAAACAAAAGAGATGCATATCTACAGAAACGTCAGACTAACTCATCTAAAAGGATCTGTTTGCATGTGACAGTGAGTCTTGCGAGAGTTCATCAAGTTCAGCCAGAACTGGTCCAGAGTCCTTCAGACATCTGCATGTGTGTGAGATGGTGTTTGGCTTAATTAAGTTTATTACCACACACACATAAAGTAGTTCAACACAATGTCAGCTATAATGGAGTGTAATGTGTTTACTTACTGGCAGCATTTCAACTTGATTACAGCTACAGCTCAGAGAAAGTTAGTGCTTTTATTAGAAAACCTGTGGATGGCTTTGTTTTATACCCTCTTGTTCAAAAATAAAACAAAATAAAATGCTTTTTTAGTACAGACACATCACTGAATGAAAGACGTGCAGACACACTCACTCCCAACATAGATGGACAGAGGGAGAGGAATGATGTCTGGCATGAGAACGGATCTCAGCAGTTTGTGTTTTAACATCCTAATTAAACCAGCAGGGATGCAGTTTATAAATGACAGACGAGCTAAGAGAGATTCTCACGCATCCCGTCAGATTGTGCAGTTTTCAAATGGACCTGCTGACAGTCATTACGTCATGCAGTGTTAGCTCACTATTGACCGATCTACAAAATGAACTTCATTAGCACATGTTTTTACCCAAAGTGACTTACAGAACCACTTACTTTAAGGACTTGCTCAATTGCACAACAGTAATGGATCATAACCAGTGTTGAACTCAGTGTATTCCAGTTCAAGAAAGTTATCGTAAAACTTTAGAGCCCTTTGAAACTGCATGTAAACTATATTTTGGAAGATCAAACTCACTGGTACCATAGAAGTCCACTATATGGAGAGGAATCCTGAAAAGTTTTCCTCAAAAAAAAAAATTCTTCACAACTGAAGAAAGAAAGACATGAACATCTTGGATGACAAGGGGTCAGTAAATTAAATGATGTAAATAATGTTCAGTCTTGCACAAACAGATTGTTTTGCTTCATAAGGCCGCGATCACACCGAACGCGTTTTTGCAGTTGGAGGCGCCTCTTTTGAATGGTTTTCTGTTGGCAGTGAGCGTTCTACGCGCTGCTTATGCGCCCCAGGCGCCTCGCGTTTTCACCGCCTGCTGCGCCTCGCGTTTTTGCAGGAGCGCTCTGAGCGCGTGAAGTTGAAAAAAAATCAACTCTGAGCGGAAAAACGCCTAACGTCATTCGCGTTCTTTTCCATTGTCCAATCGAATGAATGGAGAGGCGGGCCTTCTGTTGTGGTGACGGAATTTTACGGTTGCTTAAAAAGTCCGGAGACTGCAAGAAATAGAGGAGAAACCTTTTGTGTCTATCGTGGGTAACCCGGAGCTGTATTATTTAGGGTTTCTGCTAATATGACAGTTTACTTAACAGCATAAAACTAAGATTTTAGAGTGCTCGCGCTATAATCCTTTGATTTGACTGACAGGACAGCTGTTTTGGTCGTTGCTTAGCAACATAAAAAAAACGCAGCACGCTCTTTTATTAAAAGTCACCAAAAAAAAAGGCAGTGCTGTGCAAACACCACCATTTC